>NW_013665838.1:501819-509396 GCF_000517525.1 Limulus polyphemus | reverse complement strand
AAAAATGTTCATTGTGGTAAACAAAATAATAATTTGATCTGAGTAAGAGTTTTTTTTTTCTTCCCGATTTGTCAAAAATCTTTACGTGAAGGATAAAATGAATATTATTTTCGAAATCTCCGTTGCTGAGTTATGGAAAACCAAAATAATTTTTATGAAGTTTAAATTCGCAGGTCTGTGTTATTGTTATAGATATTTTAGAGAGAGCAGTTAAATGTTATAGACATTGTTTCTCTTTTGTCTGCTATTACGGCTTCAAGTGATTGAACACAGAGCTACGTCTCATAATAAAACAAAATTTGTTGATTAACTTCCTTCATCTAAAACTGGCATTATATTTTCAATTGCTAAGGCTTAAAACTTATATCTTTAAGTGTGAAACCAAATGTTGGCACCCGACAATGAGAAGTATAGAATCAGATATATCCAACACTAATGTTCTCCCGGTAGGACAGCGGTAAGTCTACGGACATCTAACTCTTAAATGTGGGGTTCGAATCGCTACGGTAGACACACCAAGAAGCTAACATTACTGTAAGATTTTTTAACAAAAGAGAGCGTTAATGACATTGACGCCTTAACTTTTACTCTCAGTAAGTATTGGCAACACCCTAAATATGTTCATTGAGCACTGCTAGAGGTTAAATAAAGGTTAAACTTTACAATTATGCTTTGTAATTTCAATGTTTAAAGTCATCATAACATTTCTAATAACATTTTTAGTTAATCTTGTCTTTCTCATTTTATCGTCCCTCGGTGGGACAGCGGTCTGTCTACCGAATTACAACTCTAAAATCTTGGGTTCGATTCTCGGCGGTGGACCCAACAGATATCTAAATGTGACTTTGCTCTAAAATAAATAAACAAACAAACATATTTTATTTCTCTGTCAATTTTGGTTTGTGTGCTTTAAGCATGTGGAGTAATATCAGAGTATGTTGTATCTCACGATTTCTACCAACTATTGGGTTATAAGGCTCAAATATCACTAGGCTTACGAAACGCTATGTATTAGCTATGTTTCTTACGCCTTGCAGCTTTGTTTTATAAACACTTGACACAGATGGTGACGTTTACACATCTCGGGTTTTATTGCACTTCCCGATACGTCTTACGTTTCCATCATAAACAGCAAACAAAAGCCATTATGTGTCTCGTTAGAGTATCAACTAGCAGAACAAGGACTTGATTGACGTTAGACAACACTTCACACGGAACAAACACATCCATTCTGCCAAGATGGTCGATGGTTGGTCTACAACTTTTCAAAGCTTAATTAGCTCGAAGAAAATAGGATGCCTCACGGTCAAATGAGTAACGCACTGAAATACATATAACTCGTATAAGTATAACGCGTTGCCATTTCAATGTTTAAAACTTAATATTAGATATAAGCTAACTATAATTACCATACAGAGAATAATCGTCTTTCTTGTTTTACTGAGATTTTTTTTTTAGATTGAGATATACGTTTAAGAAAGGACACACATAATTAGTACATATATATTAAAGTAAATACAGGAATAACGCAGATATGTTACTGCGACCGAGAAACAAAGTCGCTGATTACCTTCAGTTATTTACACAAACATTTTATTTGTGCTAGTTCCAGTGTATTAAGATGTGCACGTTATTCTTTAGAATTTCATCGACATGATTATGGGCAGGAAATATCGCAGCCAATAAAATAGCTTGCACGTTTATTGCGTTATATAAAATGTTATATAAAATTTTAGAGAATGATATAATTTTACACAGAAGTCTAATGTGTTTGCTGAAATGTCTCAAGATAACAAATAATACAGTTCGACCCTATCATTTCCCACACAACTATAGCGAGATGAATTTTATTGTGAGCTACTTGATCTATCTGACATGATACACTAAGGTTTGTAAACAAAAAAGTAGAAATATGTTTGTAGGTTTTTGGTTCAAACTGGTTTTGTAATTAGCGGTGTTCAATTTTTTTTGTTTTCTTTCAGACTTTTTATGTCTAAAGCTTTCTGAGAGATGACATAACTTGTATTGTGTAATTTTTTTGTTTTTTGTTATTAAGCACAAAGCTACACAAAGGGCTATCTGTGCTCTGCCAACCACGGGTATCGAAACCCGGTTTCTAGCAGTATAAGTCCGCAGACTGGAGGGCTGTGTAAATCTTATTAACAAGATTATTAAAAGCCGGTGTCACTTCTATTAAAAAGTCTGAAAGTATATAATGCTAAAAAATCGTATTTCAATACACGCATTAACAACAACCAAACTGTAGTTATATATTATTTTTGACTAATAAATGATTTACTTATTAGGATCATTTTTGTAACATTACTGGTACTTTGCTAATGAAGTCTTAGCTGTGGACTGATACAACGTCTTATCTGTACCTTAGGCTTGAACACGTCAATTGCATATTGCACATTTAAATTAAAACATATTACAACCTTTTATTTAATAGTAAGTTCTGTACGTTAATAAAAGTCTATTAACATAAAGTCAATAGAAATAATGTTCTAGTTTCTTTTCTTTATAAATACATCTTTGATACACTTTTTAACTGCAAATGATGAATCAAAACGTCTGGGTAAACAACATTAATAACTTTTTTTGCGTGTTTTTAACTATTAGTTGTAACGAAAGTGTTCAACATTTTATGTTTTAAATTTAATTTTTTACGTTGTGATAGTAAAAAGGTTGATAATCTTTGAGACACAATTTATAACTCGAACTTCTAAAATCTATTTAAATTGCCTTAATGGTAAATATGATTTAATCAAATCAAGCCATAGCTAAAAGTTTCTAATCACGAATCATAAATAATAAAATACCTGTAGATACACTAAACATAAAAGGTATACAAATTGCCTACTTATACACCATCCAGTAACTTTTCTAGCTTAACATTTATTTCTTTGATTTAATTTGTAAATACCTTTATGCTCTTCATAATGCAGCTTTAAAAAACAACAACAAATGTCTACAGAAATAGCTGAGAGGTAATGAAGTTTGATCACTTATTGATATACAATGGGGCGATGAGTACAAACGTTTCAGTAGTTAATATATGTTACCAGTATATTAACTATAAGCTCATCAGATCCGTTTTATTAAACTTATGTTACCACCAGGAAATATAAACAATATGCAAGTAGCTTTTATCACGTTTTATATTATTATTTGACATTGCTGAGTAGAAGATAAAAATTCTGCCTTCATAAACCTACTTCAGGAATTTTATTGAACTCGTGTTTTGTTTTATAACTACTAAACTTGCTGCTTACTAACACGGTATTAATGTTTAAAGGCATCAGATCGTACAGATAAACCTCCTCTAAATATAACAAGAGTTTGAGGATAGCCGGCAGGTGAACGAATGGTTAATGAATGCAGCTAATGGTGAACGTGCACTACCAAGCGAGTAAGACATAAGTGGAATGAGCACTCAGATGCCGCAATTTGTGGGGAACTTTTTTGGCGTAACACAAATTTTATTTGATATAAATTGAGATCAGACCAAATATCACAATTTATAGATACGATCTAAAATAAAAGAAAACATTACGGCAATATAACATAAAATAAATCACTCCATTTAACGGCACAAACCTTAACTAACTAACAGTTGATGGCCACTTTATATTCCCATGGGAAAGTTGAACCAATAACCTCAGAAAATCAATCTTTAGGTTACAAATAAACAAACAAATAAAAATAGCGGCAATCTAAGATATGGTGACATTGGTAAAATATGGTTGCTAGCAGTCAATAGTGAAGGTTTGCAGAAAACTAAAGCTAAAAATAAACGGAATTGTGGATGTTACAGAAATGAACTCACAAATATCAGATTAGACTTTGAAAACATTTATGGTACTCACTGTGTAAAATAAGCTTAGGGTTTACGATGTAAGAGAAACTTTTTTTTTTTAAAGTTAGTTCAGAGGTAAGAAGCAATACAAGTAACAGATAAATTGCTCAGCATTCAGATGCTCACTCGAAGAAAAGAAACTAACTATATTTTTGTTGGCGCTTTATAACAAATAAGCTGTTCAACGTTTTATTGTTAACTATTAATAACTAAATACCCCGAAGTTCTGATTATTTTGTAATACTATTAGGGTTACAGCAGCTGAAAAAACCCATTTAAACTGAAAATATAAGTGATCGTCTTCTACAAAACAAAACAAGGAGGACTAATTATTTTTATAAACTTGTATACACAACAATATAATAATAACAATACTATTTTCAAAATAAAGAAACGGAAGTGCAGTGAAGGAAAACAATTACATTAACAACAGATAAATAATACAACGAAAGGTAAAATCATCACTATTCTAAACTGAGAATACAGTAAGTAACATAATAATTAAACAGATATATATATATATATACGTAAAGCGTATGCTTAGATAGTAGTGATATTTAAGGAAAATGTTTAAAGTAATATATTTAGGGTATAATTTTATGTTCTCAGAACATTTTGATATGGATTTATAAATTTCAGATACATGGAATATTATGATTATTTGCTTTAAATGATTATTGTATAAATGTAAATATAGTCAATTAGTGTAAAAGTAGCAATAAGTTAGGTGTATGATGACAATTTTATTGAGGAAATATGAAATTAATGGCTACGTTAGCATGGCATACAGTAATAGCTCTCTATCTCTTTTTCTCAAGTGAATAAAGTAGATTAAATATCGAATTTATTACATTTTTTGTAATGGCTTTATTCATGCTCTAATTTGATATTACTGTTTGGCAGTAATTATTGATATAGTGAATGAATTAGAGGCCTGTTATGTAAAAGTTTTGGTCTCTGGTGTTCTGCTCACCTCAATTTTTTCAATTGTGTTACGTTTTAAGCACAGTGTTAATGTCTGAGGAAATATTAGGTATGTTACTCGTACTATTATGCTACTTTCTGTTTTTTCTAAAGAATAAAGGGGTAGCTCAATATCAATAAATCTATACCTTCGTTCTATACCTAACTGTTAGCTTGCTCCAGGTTTGAATTTGACTCTTGCATCTTCAAATATTTTTCTCGAAGTAAGAGTTGATAATCTGACAGGTTGTACTTGGAGCCAAAACACTGTATTGTTTGTTTTTTCAAGGTTTAAACTTTCTGACTCTTTTTCCTTGGTTTGTTTGTTGTTAAGCAGAAAGCTACACATTGGGCAATTTGTGCTGTGTCCACCACAAGTATCGAAACCCGATTTTTAGTCTTTTTCTTTAGAACTAAATAATTGATGAAAGATAAACTTTAACTCAGTTTCTTTAAGTTAAAAGAATTTTAATTTTTAACACTCTAGAAAATAACCCATTATATTTGGTTTATTGTTAAGTACAAAGCTACACATTGGGCTATCTGTGTTGTGCCCACCATGGATATCGGAATCCCGTGTTTGATTAAAGACTCCTGTTTTTCATTTGACAATATCTGTACAAATGAAAGTTTTTTAAAATAACACATCATAAAAATATAGGTTGAAAGCCACTAGATGTTACAACGTATTATACAAATGTATTATTAAATATTGATTTTGTTTTATGCAATATATGATTTAAAGATTTTCTCTAAATTTCATTTTGAATACATTATTATTGTAACTCCGGTCTCTGGTTGATTTGTCTTTGTTTTTCTTTATTTGTATTAAGAAATTGTTTGTCTGTTACAAAGATACACAATTAACTATTTGTGCTCTGCACACAGCAGGTATCGAAACTCTATTTTAACGTTATAAGCCCACATACTAGCCACTGAAGCTCCAGGGGCCTCATTAAGAGACACACTACATATATTTACATGCATCGTTAATGTTAAATTTTTATCGAATAAAAATACATCCAACACATTTTTTTAAGTTACTGGTTTTCGTGAGGATCACTTTAACCACAAACAGGCAATGCATATCTTTCAAATCGCGTCATGGTAATTAAAGTAGTGTTTCATGGTAGTTAGGGTAGTGTCTGGATGGGATACTATACTTGAATAAAATTTACACATGTTCTGTGTTCAGATATATATATATGTATTTTTACCTAATTTATATACATATTACGACACATTATAAGATTAAATAATTTTAAGGTACAATGGACATATCAAAATTTTGAATAATTTCCTTATTCTTACGTTATTTTAATTAAATGTCCTGTTCCACTAATATATGACTACGAAAGGATTTGTTAGTTTTTCATGATACATATATTTCTGTGAAGATGCTTATATGTTCATAAATGTTTATCCTTCAAACACCTAAACTCATACAATAAATATAAAACAACTTTAATGATTTTCTTCTTCTGCATACTTTTAACATTATAAATGCTTAAATTCAGCATCACCTTTCAACTTACTTTTTCTTATGATGTTCCGATTTGTTCGGTTACTATAAAATTCATCAACATCAGAGTTAACTAAAACTGTTCGTTGCACTCAATGTCTTTGTTTTTCAATGTAGTCCCCCCAGCAAAAGTTCTCTATTAAACGTATTTCAAAACATTAACCATATTTATGTTGGATCCCTAGTGTTATCCCTAGTGTGTGCGTGTGTGTGAAGCTTTAAAGTTAAAAATTCAATTTTCAATAAACAATGATTTTAAAAAAAATGAGATTGTTTATTGTTTCCAGCCTCAAAAATACAATAAATGTTAAAGAACTTACACTACAGGATAAAAGGAAACATCCCGATAAGAGTGGAAACAGTCTCATACACTCAACATGTTTCGACGTTTCTATGACGAGGAACCCATTTTGAGACTAATAACGCTTGGAGACGGCTTGAATGGGTAATGAAGAAAAAATGTGTATTTTTTTTATCCTCTACAGTACGTTATTTAGTAGTTTATTATGTTTTTGAGACCGGAAACAGTCTCATTTTTAGAGTTGTGCACACTAAATCGCTCTTTATTAAAAATTGAATTTTTAAGTTTGAGCATTTACACAAGCGCTAATGAATTTTAATGTGATGCTTTAGTTATAATAGTTAAATCTTCTAAATTGTTTTTCCAGTTTTCACTTGAATTTGTGAGCAGCTATTCTTCTTATAGATTTGTGGAATATGTGTATATATATATATTTCTATGAAGGTATGCTGAAAATACATATGGCATTTCCAGCACATATTATACAAAAAATATATTAATTTACTTTATATTTACAGAAGATTTGGTAGTGTCGCTGCTAAGTACTATCAATATAAAAGAGCTTTTCAAAAGTAAATCTCAAATTTGGTGTCTTCAGAATTTACGTTAATATATTTGTATACAACTAGCAACAACCTATCATTAAACAAAATATTCCAGTTTATTTCAGGAAATCATGAAACTGTATCTTCTATTTTAAATGTTCTCGAAACTTCATTTGAATCGTCCGTCATTGTTAGATAGTTTTTTAACGGGAAAAAATACATCAAAATTTTGTTCATACAATATTTTAATACTTTAATGCAAAAAACTGAGAAATGCAAAGAAGAAACTGAAGAAAGAACATATAATGATAAATAAGGCATGGTAACTAAATAATTATTACAGAAGAAAATCTCATATGGTTAAATGTGCCCGGCATGGCCAGGTGG
>NW_013665838.1:499734-501672 GCF_000517525.1 Limulus polyphemus | reverse complement strand
GACGGCTAGCGCAGATAGCCCTCGTGTAGCTTTGTGCGAAATTCCAAAACAAACAAACATATGGTTAAAATCTCCAGAACTCAATATTGAAGATAGTAATGGGAATAAGTGTCCATATAATAAAAAACAACTTTAATCCATGCAGCATATTTTTCAATTAATTATTTGATAAGAAAATTATAGATTTTTGTTTGGATCAGTAGAACAGAATATAATATTTTCGCCCCTACTGTCCAATACACAAAATCTTAATGAACATTTAAGAATTTTATCAGCAAGATATCATAACAAACAGAATACAAAAAAATCCTAAAAATGGGAAAGTGATAAATTTGAAGAAAAATCACTGTGCAATAAAAAGGAGCGGATCTAGTAAACCAGTCTTTTGAGAAGCTAGTAAAGATTTTAGGTGCTTTTGTTTTGCAAAAAATGGTTAAGATGAGCATTTGCAAATATTTGCAACAGTAAAGAGAAAAACAATCCGATGAAACCCATCTGAAAACATGAAAAGCAACAAGTAAACATCTTTGTTCGTAAGTAAAAGCAACACGTTAACATTCATTGCATAAAACGCCGTGTTTTCCTCTCGCAAAATAAAAAATAAACACAAAATCTTAAGGGAACAGCTAGCTCGTTATGCCTTAAAACCAATGACATAAACGAAAATGTGTGCTTCTCTAGAAAGAGAGAGTAGTTCTGAAAACAATTTCTGGAAAAAAAATAAACGTCATCTATCAAATAAATTGTGGAAAAATTTATATAGTTAAGACGTAAAAAACCTTTACACATGTGAAGCTAGTTAAACTTTAAAAGAAGGTAAAAAATCCTCCACTCAAGTAGTATATATCTCTCTATATATATATCTCTATACATCTGTATATCTTCGCCCGGGAACCTCCCAAAAACAAAGAACTTCGCCTAATACTGTGACTAAATTCTTCAAAGAAGAGAATTGGAAAATTAGCATTGATCACGATTGGAATCTATGGAGATTTTAGGCAAAAGCCTTAATTCCTTTTTATTTATTTTATTTTATTACATTACTTTAATCATTCCTATATCTTTTAGGTAATTTCAATGTATTATATAATTAAATGTGTAGCCAAATATGAGTAATTTCAGCCATAATTATGGGTATTGCAACAACAATAACTTAAAACAAGTGTCATATTTTTGATGTCAAACTTTAGAAGTTGTATGTTCATTTTAACCTAAGACTTATCAATAAGTTTAATATCGTGCTAAATTTGCTTATAGATATTTCCGGGTAATTGATGAAACCAAACATTCATGTGATTTTGAAACTAAAGGCTATTCATCTACAGAATTCATTATATTACTCTTTATGTTGAAAAAGTTGAATTAAGTAAAAACAGTAGAAAGACATGAATTATTTCAGGTGATATATAAATCCGTGTTACAGCTATCTAATGAAAATAATATTTATTTCAATTAGATGAAGTCTTATTTTATTATTGATAGTGGTCTTAATTTTGTAACCGGGTCAACATTAAAAAATATCATACTCTGGGGTTTTGGGGAGATTACAGGCTTGTAATGTAAATATTTCCAGCGCAAATTTTGGTCTCTGATGTGCTGCTAACCTCTATGTAGAGGTTTGTGGCTTTCTTTTTCTGTATGTTTGAACTTTATAAATACTTAAATTCAACATCACCTTCCAACTAACTTTTTCTTATGATGTTCCGATTTTTTCGGCTACTATAAAGTTCATCAAAGTCAGAGTTAGTGGCAACTGTTCGTTGCATTCAATGACTTTTTATTTTTAATTTAATCTCTCCCTCCTATAATGGCTGGAGACGGCTTGAATGGGTAATGAAGAAAAACTTTAATATAAGTTTAACATAACAGCAAATGTACAATGTTTCGACAAGGTTTTGTCATCATCATTGTACCTCATGATGACAAAACGTTGTACAC
>NW_013665838.1:498117-499723 GCF_000517525.1 Limulus polyphemus | reverse complement strand
GTGTACAACGTTTTGTCATCATGAGGTACAATGATGATGACAAAACCTTGTCGAAACATTGTACATTTGCTGTTATGTTAAACTTATATTAAAGTTTTTCTTCATTACCCATTCAAGCCGTCTCCAGCCATTATTAGTCTCAAAGTGGGTTCCTCGTCATCGAATATGAATCCCTCCCTCCTATATTTTTTCCCTTTAATAAACTACTTAATAATAACAGCCGTTTGGAATAAAGTTTCAAGAAAACTTGAAATAGGAGATTCAGTTTCATGATTGTCCTGAATATAAAGTGGAAATATTTTCAATGATAGCTTATTACAAATTGTATAAAATTATGTTAATTGAAAGATTTATACCGTTTTTTCCACCTGTCTATGCAATGATGTTTTCGTGTCCTTCGCAGACGAAGAAACTGGTAAATGACATAATTTATATATTTTATGCTAAATCTCAATAATATCCGGTATTTTTCGAATTTTTACAATACTAGATAGGAGGAAACTAAGAGAGTAGAATCACAACCATAAATGATTTTGAATTTTGCAGTAACAAACCTAAAATATATACCAAACAGTTCTTCACTCTCAAAAATGAAGGGCTAGGCATCAACATCCTATTTGTTTTCGAGTTTTGACTGTTTTTAAAAATACAATTTCTATACAACACATTTTGAAGTAACGAAAGGATTGTTTGTGCTCTGCCCACCACGGGTATCGAAACCCGGATTCTAGTGTTGTAAGTCCGCAGACATACCGCTGTGCCACTGGGGGGCGTAACACAAGGAAGAAAAAGATTTACAAATCCTCTTTATTAGTGTGACTATAGCATATCTGACTTTATTTTGTTCTGCATGATCAACTGAACTGGTGGAACATCTCGTAATTTCAACAGTAATGACAAAAAAGGTATGTTTTCAAATGTATTATTGTCATTAGAAAAGGTTTTTCACAAAATACTACATCTCTCGAAACTGTTAATAGCTATTATAATACCAGTCGTTTAGATGATTTAAAAACTATTTGTCAGATATAAGTCTACAAATAAAGAGTTTTAAAATATATTTATATGAAAAGGTTTTTCGTTGTACAAAACTTGAAGATAGCTTAGATATACGGAAACATCTGTTAGCTGAGCTATTGCACAGATCTTAAAATATAACGTTCATAAATGGAAACATCAGCACATGTGGATATGTAGATCTTGAAAGTCGAGTTGTTCAAAACTTAAAGATAGCTTTTATATGCGGAAACATCTGTTAGCTGAGCTATTGCACAGATCTTAAAATATAACGTTCATAAATGGAAACATCAGCACATGTGGATATGTAGATCTTGAAAGTCGAGTTGTTCAAAACTTGAAAATAGCGATGATAACTGGACCAATTGTTGGTTGAGATGCTGCAAAGGAAATATCTGTTGAAGCTTTTCTCCAGACACTAATCATAGCAGAACCATCTAGAAAATGATATATAGGAAATAGTACAGCTTATAAAATGAGTCAGATCAACGTAGGCCGGTAAGACAATCACTGATTGGCATGTTTTTTAGCCAATCAGGAAATGTCACAGAACTACTGAAGGATGTGTAAATTGTATAGGAATTATTTT
>NW_013665838.1:482449-497145 GCF_000517525.1 Limulus polyphemus | reverse complement strand
AATTAAGAATATCTGGCATCTTGTTTCTAGTTTATTCAAGCCAGTCTTCCCTTCATTGATCATATTAAACATAATTAAGAATATCTGGCATCTTGTTTCTAGTTTATTCAAGCCAGTCTTCCCTTCATTGATCATATTAAACATAATTAAGAATATCTGGCATCTTGTTTCTAGTTTATTCAAGTCAGTCTCACCTTAATGCATCATTTAACAACATCCTTGTCTTAGGAGATAAAAGTATTTTTTATGTACTACAAAAGTCAACACAGAAGTATGACAAATGTTGTTGTGTTACAGCTTTCCTAATTTCACAAGTGTATTTATTCCCTGAATTCAGTTATTGGTATTGTTGAATCAAAATATGAAGTTTCATTATGTGAATATTATTATTAGATAAATATCAAAATAATATTTTATATTTTTATAGTTTGCTAGTTAGGCCTGTTAACATAGTCATGTACTCAATACCACACGTTGTTCAATCATGCAACTAGTTAATTTTGGTCTTGTTTCTGGCTTCATATGCAGTAGGGTTTGTTTAACAGAATCTATTCCGTAGGTTATAAAATTACTACTAATATTTTTGTTCTTGTTTCTGTAGTGGGTGGTTGTCCTGGATTGAAGAAGCTTTTGCTGTTAAATTTTTTTCTAATCGATAGTGAATGTTTATAGATGGAGCATGCTCTGAATGAAAATGAAGATTCTCGAGAAACCAGGACAGTCAATCTCAACTTTTCTTTCTGTTTTTCCTTCAATTTACAGATTCCTGGAACTTTAGACGAGAAGTGGAAGGGTGGGAATCTCTTAAAACAATGAAGTTTGGGGGCCTTAACATTGAAGAAGTGACAATGATGCTGCTTTAAGCTCATATCATAATTAGTTTGCTATAGAAAGTTGTTGTACCCTTGTTCCTTTGGACCTTATTTGTCAACATTTCTGCTACTTCGTATAAAATGCTTAACTAAAGTTAATTGTAACTAATGTTAATTGTAACTAGTGTTAATTGTAAGATGTATGCATGTTCATCTACAATATATATAAACAATTTCAGCTAAGTTTATAATAGTTAGATGGTTATAGAACTTGATGTAATTGGTTTTTTTTTCTTAAATATATCTGGGTGGTTAGTAGAGTTTCAGTTTCTGGAATATTTTTCAAAACAGTAGCTCTTGTTTTTGGCAAAGCAGGTTAAGTTAATGCTTGTATAGCCAACAATCTGTAAAAAAAAAGAGATTGATGTTATATGTGTGTGTGGAGTTACTTGTCTTGTCATGCACACAAGTTAAGCATACTGAAATACATAACAACTGTATTTTTCTTTGTCAAATGCTACATTCCATGCAATTGTAAATGTAACTTTCTTCGTACATTAATTTTTTCCCCTTTTTTATATTTTGTGTAGGTTAAGATTGTAGATTTGTTGGAAAAATAAATTTGTTTGCCTCCTTCACTGAAATGTCAAAGATTTATGTTCCAGGACCTGAAGCTACTCTTGAAATATTTTTAAATCTCTAATTTCTGTGTTAGTGACTTATGGTTTTAACACTTATTGGTGGGAAGGTAGGAGCTATGATATGCTATTCATGAAATGTTTTTCCTTGTGAAACAAACTATCTTAAAACTAGAACATTATCTAGGTTTTCAGTTTTTATAGTTTGACTTGTCATGTTAAGATCTTGCTCGTCCCTCTACATGATAACTTTTATTCAAGGGAGCAAGGCATTAATTCATTTTAAAATATTAAGTAGATTAATGAATTAGACTTCTTCTTCCTAGTTAAAAATTGTTAGTATCAGAATAGACTTTTAGATTAGTGTTAAAACACAAGAAAAGGGAGAATATGCTTATTTTAAAATAACTGAAAGATCTCTCAGGTTTGTCTGGTGATATTGAATATCTCATTGTAAGGATCACTTATCATAGGTACTATGGCCTTTTTTATTTTTTCAGGATATCAAAACTGGTAATTCTCTTTCTTATCTTAGTCTTTCAGCGCTGATCAAAATGAAGTCTTGTGTACTCCTGAATTTAGTTAATTGTATCTTGTATTCATGTTAGCTGTCCATGGACCTCATTTTATATTACTTTTTAAGTAAATAATTAGTGGATCTACATTATTTATGACAGGAACAGTTCTCTTTAATTGATTATTGTTTTAGTCTCCATTGTGTTAATGTTAAACGGAAAGATTTTACTGTGAAACTCCTATTCTTCTTGAATATTGTATTTAATATATAGAGCATATGTGTTGCTAAGCCTTTTCTCAGTTTGGTTTACATTTGATACTATGATACTTTAAAATGAGCATAAAGCAAATGATAGACATTAACCAAAAACCTTGGAATATAATTATGATGAACATTGTTTAACCATTTATTTATTCATGTGTACTTAAAATTTATAAATTAGGAACTCAAATCTAAACTATTTTTAGAAGTAAAATGCTCTCATCTGCAAAAGAAAGTTGTATTCCAAGTTTAGCTCTGTAGGGAAATGGTAGGGAAAAACTGTTTCCTCAAGCTTTTGAGAAATATTTTTAGAATTATTTTAAATATTTTTTGTGTGTGTGTGTGTGTTCTGTTTTCTTACATTGTATAAGCAGATAAAGTGATATACTTAACTATGAATTTAGATTTCACTCTGTCTGGTTGATGGAGCAAAATGATCACGATCTTTAGTGATCTCAGTTTTCATGGTTTATAGAGTAGGGTTTATTCATAATTTTGATTGTAATTTTCATGGTGGCCAAAACAAGAGCAATCTAAAACTATTGTGAATTTTAATCTTGATGGACACAACAGAGCAAGGAGATTTTAACTTCATTATTAGTAATTTTTCTGACTTGAATTTAACAATCACATAAAGCCATGTTACTTTTCAGGGATGACAGACAGCACATGGGATCAAAATCTCAGAACAATGATGACTCTAAAGTAAAAGTTTGAGTGTAGAGTGGATCTTAGATCTTAGTGATTGACAGATACAATACTAAAAATAGAAATCCTTTATGGCTGACAGAAATAAAGATTCATGGTTTCACCTTGGAACATAATAAGAATAGTTCCACGTGGTTTTTGTGTTTTTATTCTAAGACTTTAAGGTTGTTATTGATTGAGTAATCATATCATGCCAAGTACAACTTATTTTTATTTTTTTTGTGATTTCTGTTACTTTATAGATCTAAACTTCTATAATTTTTGGTATGTGAGAATTCTGAAATCTTGTAGGCGAGGTATTTGTGGTTTATTTAAACAAGATTTCTGAATCTTAGTATTTAATTCTGAGCCTTTTATTTAACACTACAACTTCAGTTAAGTTGTGCATGTTGTTAGGTAATTTATAAAATCTGTGATTTACATTAGATTTGTGATGATTGGTGTAAGATAATTCCTACTTTTGTAGTTGATATTGAAACTTAGTTTATGTAAGGTGTCTGTAGTTGCTATTGAAAATTGAGTTTTTATTATTATTGAGTAAGGTAGTTTGTTGTGTAAGATGTTTTTGGTCATCTGTGAGGTTATTAAATAAAGTAGTTTGTTGTGTAATATGGTTTTGGTAATCAATGGTTTATATTGAAACTTGTGTTTTTTCTATTATTGAATAATGTGGTCCATTGTTTGAGGTTGTTGTGATATTCTGGTTGGTATTGAATTTTTGCTATTATTGAATAATGTGGTCCATTGTTTGAGATTGTTGTGGTAATCTGTGGTTGCTATTGAAATATGATCTTAGATTTCTGTTATGTGTGGGTTGATAAACTGAAAATTTCAGTCATTTTTGCTGATGCCAAAGAAAGATTTTAAACTTTTATGAGAGTTTTGTAGAAAGATCTCGGCTATCATTTCTGGTCTGTATTCACCTAAGCAAAACATTAAATTGGCTCAGAATGCCTGTTGTTCTTCCAGACATTTCACCAGAGCTGCGTGTAAGCTGTGAATGTAACACCTTTTTATTTTCAATTTGTCCAAATTCTGTTTATAAACGATGAGCATTTACATCAAAGTTTGCACGTGTTAACAAGCTCCAAGAACTGTAT
Organism: Limulus polyphemus; assembly: GCF_000517525.1. Classification (NCBI taxonomy): domain Eukaryota; kingdom Metazoa; phylum Arthropoda; class Merostomata; order Xiphosura; family Limulidae; genus Limulus; species Limulus polyphemus. Next base: position 493,109 of record NW_013665838.1, on the reverse strand, counting down.
TAGGTCAGGTGTTCTGAATAATCATACAAAAGAGAAATCAGTGTGGTATTAATAGAACACACATATGTTGGTATATGTTTGAGTTATTGATGTCATTGTGGTTCTTTAGTAGAATGACAGTTAAAAGGCTGACTAGGATTTCACTTCAACCTTTTTCTTCTTCTTTGAGAGTTAAAATAATTAAATTTTTCATTATGTATTTCTTTAGAGGATCAATATTAAAAGAGTCCTTGGATCCTTTTATTGAATGATCTCAAAGAGCTTTGAGTTAGAATAATGTAAATAAACTTATTGTAAAAGCCTATGAGAGGTACACAGCTTCAGTCCAGAAAGTTGAAACAGTCGGGATAATATTTATTTTAAAAGTTTTTTTTGGTGTACAAAACTTGGAAATGGCTTTTATATGTGGAATCTGTTAGCTGAGTTCTTGCACAGCTCTTAAAATACAACGTTGATAAACGGAAACATCGGCACATGTGGATCTTGAAAGTCGAGTTGTTCAAAACTTGAAAATAGCGTTGATAACTGGACCAATTGTTGGTTGAGATGTTGCAAAGGAAATATCTGCTGAAGCTTTTCGCCAGACACTAATCATAGCAGAACCGTCTGGAAAATGATTTATAGGAAATAGTACAGCTTATAAAATGAGTCAGAACAACGTAGTCCGGTAAGGCAATCACTGATTGGCATGTCCTTAAGCCAATCAGGAAATGTCATAGACCTACTGAAGGATGTGTAGATTGTATAGGAATTCTTTTTGATGGCAAAGGACAGGTTTATGTGTTTTAATAAAGGTGGCTTCCAAAATATAGAGATGAAAGGTTGACAGACCATTTGCAATAATTTTAAACCTGCTATCCATGTAGTTGTCAGAACAAGTCGGGTTCACTAATTAATGTTGGCCAATCGCTGATTCACATTTTGGTGGTAGAACTTTTGTTTTACAGGAGCGACATGGTAAATTCTTTTCTTTCACACTCTTAGTTCTTATGGATGTGGGTAACATGCTATTTAATTTTATCCTGCAGTCTTTGTGAAGTGTGACCTAAGTACCGAGGTGGCACGAGAATTCATAAATAACCATACTTTTCTTTGTGGTAGGTATCGCATCTTTGTGTGTTGCAGACAATAACTTACGTGTGGAATAAGCACAGTAGGGGTTCACTGCAGGAAAACATTTAGTAATGGCCTACGTTGATCTGATTTACGTTGGTCTCAACCAACAATTGGTCCAGTTATCAACGCTATTTTTAAGTTTTGAACAACTTGACTTTTGAAGATCTACGTATCTACATGAGCCGATGTTTCCGTTTATCAACGTTATATTTTAAGATCTGTGCAAGAACTCAGCTAACAAATGTTTCCGTATATCAAAGCTATCTTCATATTTATATGAGTTTTTTATGTTATATTTTACTTTCTATCTGGATTGTATACATTGCGTAAAAATAGTTTGTGAATGATTGCTATACTGTTACTTGATGGCATTATTTGCATGATGACTGTTCACGTGTTGAAACTTGATTTTTGTTATCATGAATAACTGCTTTTTCTTGCAACACTGTAATAACTCTGAGTATCTTGTTCTTTTATTTCTCTCTATATAATGTTTTGCATGCAGAGTTTATCCCTGCCTTTTATGCCTTCGTTATTTTATTTTTACTCTTGTATTTTAATATCATATAGTGTTATACGTATTCTACATTTTATGGTAAATCAACCTGGTCCAATCAGTGTGGATCAAGTCTCCGTTATTAATAAAGCAACAGTAAATCTGTATGAAATATGAGGTTACCGTACAGAACAAAACGTTTTTCGTCTGGTTCGTTCAATGAAAATATTTGTTTATTCTGTAATCAAATGTCAGATATGTATAAATTTAGAATTAATTATTCGCTGATGTTCGATATGGTCATCTCTTGGACAGAATCGTAAGGCGAAACTTCAAGAAAATAATAAAAAACATCACTAGCTAGTGGCTACTTCTGTTATATTTAATTTACAGTGTTGTAAAAGCCTTTTTTGATAGCATTCTCACTTAAATATTTGAAGGAATCAAATAGTTTAAACTTCATACATTTATCAGTGACTAGATTTTATAATATTAATAAGAAATACGGTAACCAATTTATTATACGCTTTTAGTTCTTTTTAACGATTTAAGATACAGCTAAACACATTACAGTGCATGATAAACTGCCAAAGTTATCTAGTGAGATAATATGAAAGCTAAAGTAATACTTTTAGCAATTGTTCTTTCTTGGTTTTTAAGCGCTCTACAAAATGTTGAAATTACTGTTTGAAGGAATTTCAGTGTTTTAGGTAACAAGGAAAGAGACGATGAAGTGCAGTACATAAGAAATAAGCGGTATGTTACAATGATGAATATTGGAAGTGTAGTTATATAAAAAATTCAAAACTATTCTAGAAATAATATCTACAATGAAAAACCAAGGCAAATATTCAAGGCACTTTATAAAACGGGCAATTTCTATTATAGTTTAAATAATATGCTGAGATTTTAATTTGTTAGGCGCATTAGTATATCATCCAGTACTGTTTCTTTAGTCTCGATATGTGACAGACAGGTAAATGTAAAACTGAAATTAATTTATGATATTTCTGATGAAGAAGCAACAGAGTACTGTCATTCTGATATATGTTATATTATAAGACTTCAATAAAATCAAAATATTTCCATTTTGTGTTAAGTATTAGATCTTATAAAAACAAACTGGGAATACACTGATGCAATTAACATAAACAACTAGGTTCTTTATTCTGCGATATTTAATATCGAAAGAAAAGACAAAGTTGAGATTAATAGATATGTTTACTTGTAATTTTACCAAAGGGAAAAGTTCAATACACTAGGTATACTTTTTTTTTCAACTTCTAGGACAGCTAGTGATGGAAATAGGAAACATCATCGTTTCAACTTCTTATATCATCGCGATAGAATTACAGGTTATTAGGTAACCTAGAAACAAATTAAATGAAATTAATTCCGTCCTTTTTCTTATAAAACTACTTTGGTATTTTTACTTACATGTTTTATAGCGCAGGGTTGCTTTACTTAAACCAGGTGTGTAGCCCATTGTAAGAAATGTTACCAATGGTTATTTGCCAATTCGAAACGTCTTATACTCTACGTGCTAACATAATATCCAACATTTAAAATATTATAAAACTGTTTACTTGAAAATATTATGTTATCTTTAATTTTTAGTCCAATGAAAAATTCATATAATACTTAAGTATTTATTTGTAGCATTACACATGAGACAAAACTCTAATTATTTGAATAAAAATCTAAGCTCCAAAGTGAGCTCAGAAAATTTGGAGAAACTGAAGAGTAATTTGTATTAAAATGTTTCTTTCAAATTAAGCTCGAATAAACTGTTCACAAGATCTCACTGTAACACTGGCAAGTTCGTTGAAGAAAACTGTTCTCATCCCAATAACATAAACGTTAGTGCATTTACTGATCCTGAATGAAATTAATGCAAATCTTTATTGCGGAATAATAGTAAATAGTTACACTTTGTATTTGCAAATTACGATTTCTATTTTTTTTATTTTTACAAATACATAATGTAAGTGTTGTAAAGTAGTAACAAAAGTTTAAGTGAACTTGAATCCAACAGATGCTGCTTTAAGTAATATTTTATTTAAAGAATGCCAAATGAAATATGTGAGCTATATTTTGTGAGCTTAGGGGTCTTAACCAAAATTAAACATTCATTCAAAGAAGAATTATTTTGCAAACACACACACGTTTTTATTGGTATTCAGATGACACTTGTGTAAATGCTCAAATCAATATTCTTTTTAAAAAACAATGATTTATTATACACAATAAACATAGTCTCACTCGGCTCTTTATTCCGTAAAATAAGTTATTCAGTATTTTATTGTATTTTCAAGACTGAGAACAGTCTCATTTTTATGATTATTGTGTATTCATTGTTTTTTGAAAATAATATTGAAACACGTGTTTAGAGAAGTAATTTATTTTAAGAAATACAATTAATTCTCCAAATGAGAAATTCAGAAGCGACGAAACAGTAAATGTATTTTTTAGAACAAAAGTTAAGCAGCATTTTAATTAATTAACATGCAGAATATAACAAGAATTATACTTCAAGGATTTCCTTCTTTTTTATGTAATTCGAAACAGTATTTGAACATTTTGAAGTTTTTAATCGTGCATTACAAAAGGTTCCACGACACCAGTAGACGTGATAAGTTCCTACAAAAGATAAAAAGTCCCATAAATAACACATACACCCTCTTGATGTAAATTGATGGTATTTATTGATTTGTACTTTTCAATGAATTTTTGAGCTTTGGTTTCTTTGCACATTTTTTATGAATTCATTTCTTGTAAAATTAATTAAACAACATAAAACCATTGCCATAATATTTTTGTTGTTTCCGTAGTTATATGATAAAGAAAAAAAAACAAACTAAGAAAATAGTTTTGTATACGCTTCAACACACTTTAAATGATATTGGTAAGACATATATACACACGACACTTACAAAAAAACATATATGATTGACATTCTTAATTTGGATTTTCAGATATGTAATGTACTTAAATATTTAGAATAATAGTGAACATCTTGTAACGGATGGCTGATGTTGTATATATAACACTCTAACAACATATTAATGTTAAATTTGAAGCACTGTTAATTTTTCTGCAAAATAAACCATTGGTGAGGATTTGTGTATTTTTTATAGTTTTATCTAAGATACTAAGTAGTTATTTAAACCTATCTGTCTACAAACACTCTTGTTTTACAAAGTTAATAGTTGTTTGAAACATACATATCAACTATACGCTTTATATTTCATTTACTTAACTAGGAATTGGAGTTTGTTTGCTTTATAAACTCTAAAACATACATTCATATATATATATTGAATTGCAAAAGCGATAGGCATACCATAATAGAAATATTGCCGGCAAGGCATCAATAAGGTACTGCATTTAAATTACAATTTCACATTTGATATTATTTTTAGATTACGAAATGAAACAGAAAATCGTCTGACCTGTAAACAAAGGTAGTTTAATATAATATCTACATAGATATAAATATCTCTACACTCTTTTCCTTTTCACATTGACTCTTATAATTGTTTCATGTTAAAATGTTTGTGAATCATGAAGACTTGGAGGCTATAATGAGTTGAGAAAAACAATAATTCTGTGTAATTATAACATTTCATCTCATATTAACACAAGACAAACTATAATGTGTATCCCACATAGTGTGTTTCTTTAAACAAATTTTTGTTACTTGAAAACAGAAAACTACATTATAGCACAACTGACGAAGAATCAAGTGAAAGAAAAGGAGTATAGAAGAATAACAGGTAAAGTTCCAGTTCAAGCACCTTTAGCAACCGCACTAAAGCAACCAGTTTAGAAATACATCATGATTAGCAGTACAGTGGACAGTGGAGCCACGTAGAGTCAATCAACAGAGAAAGTAATACAAATAAAGAAAGAAAAACACAATAAGCCTTGAAAGGCAGAAGAAGACTCTAAAACTTGAAATAAAAAACAAATCAGTACCCATTAGTACAAAGCCTAGTTATTTTAACGGTTAATTAAACGATTTTTTGCTTTTTTGTTAGAAAATAAAGTTAATTAAGAATGTAGTATATTAAGAACTGTACACACGTTTTTTTTTGATAATTTTTGAACCGGCCCGGCATGGCCAGGTGGTTAAGGTGCTCGACTCGCAATCTGAGGGTCGCGGGTTCGAATTCCCGTCACACTAAACATGCTCGCCCTTTCAGCCGTGGGGGCGTTATAATGTGACGGTCAATCCCACTAATCGTTAGTAAAAGAGTAGCCCAAGAGTTGGCGGTGGGTGGTGATGGCTTCCCTCTAGTCTTACACTGCTAAATTAGAGGACGGCTAGCGCAGATAGTCCTCGTGTAGCTTTGCGCGAAATTCAAAAACAAACAATTTTTTGACTCACAGTGCTGTGGTTTACAATAAGTGTAAAATGTTTATTAAAAGGGCAATACTTCTGTAACAAATAAAAGTTTTTCATTCTCATTGAGTACGTCCTCTTCAAGTTCATTAATACGTTAAAATAGACAACGAAAGCTGAGTGAGAAGGACTAAAATTGTGTGAACAAAATGATAATAAAGTTTGTGATGTTTAACTTATGTCGCATATGTATAGAACACAAATTAATAAAACTTCTAAAGTGCAGTCTTTAGTAAAGTATGAAGAAATTCGATTATCTTTATGCTATTTACATTGAACTGTTAGGATATGTGGTTAAAAGGTGTATATTTTGAAAGTCATGCTAAATTATCAATACAATAAAATTTACTTTTGACATTTTCAAACAATCTAAATATATGGATTTCTGTGTTATTAGGGTTTTGCTATCTATTCATTTAACAGTATTTTTTTTAACAAGATTTGTAAAATAAATTTGATAATTCCATTTTCCTTTGGACTTACTGTCTGATGCAGGAAAAAAAAAAGATTGATCTCATCTACAATATTTCTGTCGCCACGAGCCATTGCCAGTTTGAAGAACCTACTTAATTTCTCGAGTAATTTCTGCTTAGAGTATTATCTAGACTTAACGCTAGTTTATGGTCGAGTTGCTGCAACGGAGGAGCCTCTCTGACTGCTACACCAAGACAGTTTTTTTGGCGGCTCTTGTCGTACAATTTGTCGGAATACAAAACATCATCGTGTACAGTATTGTTTTGAAGAAATGAGATGTTCCTGCAATAAAGCGCCTAATCCGTCTTCTCGTGATAGAAAGGACACTGTTTACTCACGTGATGAATACCTTGGACTTGAAAGTTGTCCTTCGCATGTGGAGGAAGGTGTCTTATTTTATCGCCTTTGATGACTGGAGTTTGTAGTGTTTCTTTTCTCACACGTTTGTTTTACTTTCGTTACAAGTAGATAGTCCTCTTGAATATACTTCCTTTGTTATATATATGTGTATACATAAAATTTGCTGTTTTACTTCAGGCCCATCAAAAAGTGGCTTTCACTTCAAGATATATCTTGCGAATGTTCTCAGACGAGTATACCTTACAAAGAGTACAATATACACACTATTTTAATACATTTCACTTTACGGTAAGTTATATACGTTAATCCCACCGAGAACAAGTTGACATTGCATTTCTTCTTAACGATAATCAAAAATAAGTGTATTGCAGTAGTATAGAGATAAACCATTGCTATAAAGTTAAAACTAATCTTTCCAAAAAAGGGATTATGGTTTATTGTTTTTCTTCACAATTTATGTGTTTTTTATTGCGTTGTACATTTTTATGTATATTTATAAAACTTGAACTCATGTTTATAAAGTTTCATTCAAAAATTGGACTAATTTGATGGACAAAGCATAATTTATACAAGTAACTGACTTGGTTAATTTTTAGCCTAAGTTTATGTATGATCAAGCTTTCTTTTATACGGAAGTTCTGTTCTTCATTGGTTCTTGATAAGGTCTTAAAATAATTTGAATTGACGACTATGTTTTACAAGGTTAATTCGTCATGTTTCAAATGTAATTAATTATTTGAACAACTACAGTTTTGGCCGAAATGTTTGCCTACAGTTCTATAAGGTGTCTAATATAAAGTGTATTTCTCAGTTTGACAACACTAAGTGTATTTGTATTCCATCTTAATAATAATGATCTTATTTGTTACAAAACACGCCAACATTTTGACCAAGACTGTATTTCGCCACATCTAAGTAGGGGTTGAGCAAAGTAAGAAAACTTGTGTTTTAATAGCCATTATGTGGTTGAAGAAGGAGGATCTAGATTTTATTTAATATGTTCGTGAAATAAGTCTAATTAGGTGGAGGATATTTTAGGTTTAATTTTATTATTTGTATTTTTAGTATTAGTTTTATTTATTTGAAGTTAAGTTATTATGGTTTGTTTGTTTGTAATTAAGCACAAAACTACACAATGGGCTATCTGTGCTCTGCCCACTACGGGTATCAAAACCCGGTTTCTGGGGTTCTAAATCTGCAGACATACCGCTGCGACACTGGGGGGAAGTTATTATGTTATGGTGTATATAATTTATTTAGTTTATTTCATTTGTTAATATATTTATGTTCCATTTATACTTTATTTTATGATTTGTTTAACAGATTCGGTTTGTTTAACCTGTTTATTAAGACATATTATGTTTAGAGTCATTATTGATGAATTATTGATTCTATTTACTTCTATTCACATTCTAATTGGCTTTTTTTTAGTTTTAGCAGTGCTGGGTTGTATCACTTAGCGATCCTCTCTGCATGCTTAGAATATTATTTCTAAATCTAAATCATTAAGTGTGGATATATTTATACGAAAATGCTAAAAATCTACACCTCAAATATTTTAAAACTTGTAAATCTTGGAGTGATTATAAATGCTTAAAAATATCTATCGCTATTTAGTTTTAATGTTTCACTACCTGATTTTGTTTTACTCTAGGCTGTTTTACTGAGCTGTTAAATTTTGAAATTAAACAAAATAATCTGTTATTAAAATTCATAATACGACAATCATTTGAAGCATTTAATTTATTACAGAATCAAGTAACTTGTACATTTGAAACACTTCATTCATAAATATAATAACACAATGTCTTACACAGTGTCGGGAAAACAGATTAGTTAACCAATTTAAATAGACGATTAGTTAAATATTTGTTTATAGAACAATCTGATGGTGTAATTTTTAATGATTTAAAGTATGTTCTGAATGATATGGTTAGAGCACTCTACTCGCAATCAGAGTGTCACGGGATTGAATCCTGTCCTTGATTATGTTTAGTTTTTCAGGCGTAGGAGCGTTATTATGTGATGGTTAATCCCACCCACTATTTGTTGGTAAAGAGTTGGCGGTGGGGTGTTGACTAACTGCCGTTTTATTAGTCTGTCACTTCAAAAGTAGGGACGATAGTGTAGATGACCCTTGAGTAGCTTTGCACGAAATTCAAAACAAACAAACAACTGGATGACACTGAAAAGAAAGTTTTATCTCATTGTTTATCATTCCAAACAGATTAAAGTTTGAACGGTTTTTGCATTCGTTGTCGAATGAACTCCTTTTATCTAATTCTGGTCAGTTGATTAGTGATATAAGAGCTCGTGTTAATGGTTTAACTTTTACTTCTTTTAATAATTATAATTACAAAAGATTTTTAAATTTAATTTCAGGATAATTAAAACTTTGTAGTATTTACGTACAAACGGTAGTATTATCACCTCTAAACGTAATATAGGAAATTTTAAAATAATTTTGGAAATACATAACATTATTTATCTTGACACACATACTCCACGGAGATTTAAAGCTATATCTGTTTTCTCTGGCTTTCCTCAAATACTATGATAACATTTTTTATTATTATCATTCCGCTTGTAAAAGCAGGCTACCTTTGGAATGTTCCCTTTATAAGCCCCTCCCTCCCACTTCTTTTAAATCTGGCCATTAGCCAAAATTCCTTTAGCAAAGTTACCCTCAAACACTATGGTGGATTGAAACCAGTAGAATTGGACCAGATGCACTAGTGTCATATATTCACACAGGCTGTATTATTGTTCCGTGGACATCTAGATGGAACTCGCCACATGTTACATAGAAATACTTCTAAGTGTTTCTATTATAATATACAGTACCGAAATAAATAATTTACATTTTATTAAGTTATAGCAGTAACTAGATTGAATATATATAACATTAAGTTTCTTAAATAATACTAGCTACATTCGCCAAATGTGATATGTCTAGCACATGAAGTTCTACATGTTCTTCGACGCTTGTTAATTTTCGCTAAGCAGGCACAATCTAGTCCGATGTTCTTGGGATAAGAGCCGAAAACACCGCCAGGATTGAGAATACCCAAATGATGTCCTAAGGCAGATTTATCATAGAATACTTATTGTTTTTTTGTCTGTTGCACATAATTAACAGTATACTTTTAGCAGCACTTCTGGTAAAACTTATTAAATAATCTACTAAAAGTTATATCTACATTTATTCCAATCACTATCAACACTCAAGCACCTACAAAATTATAACTTTTAAAGTTACTTATTGGATGTATTTTGATCTATTAAGATATCTATTGCCTTACTATGAAACGTATAACAATTAAGTATGTGTGAGAAATGTAGAAGTGAAAAATTAAATATAAACCATTCGAATAGTATTAGGTCGTCATGAAATTAATGTCGCTTTCTTAGATGAAAAAAACCGAATAACTTTTATATTAAAACAAAACATTTAGTAAATGAAATAGTCTTCATTCTTATCGATGATGCTTTTCCATTTTACAATCAGGTTGTCAACGCCCTGATTAAAAAAATCACTTGGCTTTGAAGCAAAAAAAAAACATGTCGATGTCCTCTTTAACACCTTCCACATTTGCATACGTTAACCCCCATTAAGATGGTGTTGAAGCGAACAAAAAATATGATAATCTGATGTTACCATATCTGGAGAATATGGTAGTTGGGGGAGAACTTCCCAGCCCAACTCATTAATATTGTGTTGCGTTAAACGTGCTACATGTGGACGTGCACTGTCGTGGAGAAGAAGAACACCTTTGCAAATGAAGGGCGTTTCTGATGAAGGGTTTGAT
>NW_013665838.1:435163-481449 GCF_000517525.1 Limulus polyphemus | reverse complement strand
GATGGAGTCCAGGTTTTGGGGTCGGAAGCTGTTTTTGTTTAGGACTGAGCAATTGTTTTTGGCGTTTAATATCCGTATACAGAATCCATTTTTTATCACCTGTGACAATTCTGTCCAAAAATGATTCACGCGCAACACGCGCCAGAAGAGACGAAGCAACGTTCACACGTTGGAAACGATGATCATTGGAGAGTTCATAAAGCACTCAAACACCTTCCTTAAAGAGTTTTCCCATATTCGTTAGATGTTTATGTATTGTTTCATGAGAGACATGTAATTTCAGGGCCATTTCACGAGTGTGTTGGCTTCAGGCTAAAGTCACTTGAACGAAATTTGCTGAACCATTGTTGACATTTACGAACGTTCAAAACATTTCCATAAACTTCTCTGATATTCTTTGTGTCTACAGAGGCGTTGTTTCCCTCTTTGTATTCAAACAGCATTATATGCCTAATTTGTGTCTCGTCGTGTGTCATCACTATATGGTATTAGAGCATACTAAACTTTACACATTATATAGGCTATACAAACGTGACGTTTAGGCGGTTCGTTTAACTATTATAAGTGATGTATGTTTTTAGGGGGGGGGGCTTAATAAAACTGTTCCAAAACGTGGCATCAGTTTCTTGATGACCCAATGCTAAACCCACACTATATTCTCATTAATATAAGCAGTAACCTCTTCAAAGAAAGTCAAGGGATTTTTAAGGCAAGGTTTTTCTTTGTTAAAATCCGGTTGACTATCCAACAAATTGTTTTTATACTTTATTAAATGGCCTTCCAAGATATCTTTTAACAGACTTTCCAAACTTTTCCCAACAGTAATGTAAACCTATTAAATGGTTCGTTTAACTATTATACGTGATGTACGTTTTTATGGGGTAATTAATGAAAGTGTTCCAAAACGCGACATTAATTTCTTGACGACCTAATACTAAAACCAGCGATGAATAGAAAAGTCTATTGAGATATATTTACATACTTGATGTATGCAGCATCATATCTAGATAATTTTGAGATTTATAAAAGGGAATATGTTTCACTGGGACAATGCTACTTTTAACATGCTTAATAACGAATTTATAACAAAAACGAGTAAGAGGTAAAAAGAGCTTGAGGTATGAAAAATAGAGAGAGAATTTCGAAGTATTTAGACCACATTGTTTGGAACTTTCCGATTAGTTTCTAGACTTATAACTTTAAAATTCGGAGTTCTGTTCTATGAGTAGATAGAGCGCAGATTTAGATTAAGTCTAAAAACTTTTACGTGGTGAACAGAGTGCAGATTGTCTATGATGTAGGTTTGGTTTGGAAAACCAAAAACCAAGTATTTTAGTTATTAGAATATTTTGCTTTTGAAAACAAATAAACACTAACAAGCAATGCTAATTCTGCGCATGAGCAAAGAATGTGTGCTTTTTAAAAGATAACTAGCATTTTATCTTTCATGTAAGGCAAGCATTATTTCATTATATAGTGGTTTCGGAAAAGTTAAGATTGGTACGTTTTTTCTTAAACAACAAAAAGTGCCATCATCTATTACCTTATTAAATACATAAATAGAGTCAGAAAAGTTACGTAAATAGTTTCATCATATAGTATCGACCCAAGAAACTGTATATAGTACATTACGTTCTTGTAAAAATAAATCTGAGTGAAAAAAAAACTTGAAAAATAGCTAATAATAAGAGATAAAATTGTATAGAACATAACATACTCTATCAACTGGCATTTTACAAGTTGTAGTCAGATGATCGGCAGACTGCTATTATTTTATTACTTGAACCACTCCTTAATAAGATGTTTCTGGTAAATTGCTTTGTAGTTGTAGTTCAATCACGTGAAAAATATTAGAAATAAAGAAAGCAGGAATGCTTCAACACATTTTATTGGGGATAATAAAAACACTTTCTAAATAGAGTTATTAAAACAGTTTTTCGGTGTTAGGAGAAGTTTTAGGGTTAGAACAAATAGTTTTTGCTCTCTTAACTCTCCAATTACAGCTAAATCATTACCTTATGTTCAGGGAAAATATCGTTACTTTTCAAAACAAAGAAAGGAAAAGGCAAAGATGGAAGGAGGTAATTGTTTGAGAAAAAACAAAAGAATTAAATCCTTGTTTTAGTACTCGTTCTTATAAATCGAAAAAAAACACAAATAAATACAAAATTCATTGCGCTTTCTATTTGAACTGATTATATATATATATATATATATGATTTTTGTCAATCATGGTATTCTGAACTGTATAAGGTTACCATCGTAGAATATTTTAGGTTCAATATTTTTGTAGGCTATATAATTCTTATTCACACCCAAACGAACAAAATAAGAAGTTCATAAAAGGAATAACATATACAAGTTATATTATAACAAAAAGCGATGAGGATTACTCGGAATTGGAACATCTGCTTTGTAATTAGGACCCATAGGGATTTCCAATAAGTAATTGCAAATTTAAAACAGCAGATTTATACACAATATTGTGTATTTTCTTTTTCTATCTGTTGATCGATTTTATATTTTTCCTCTGTGTAGAAATATATCTTTGTTTATCAGAAATTCAAAATGATTTACTCGATTATCCAATGAACTATTAGCACTAAACTCTGTTGGTTTTATTAAATATTGTGACTTGATTTTGGGCAATAGACAAGCATGATCTATAAAACACTAAAACAACTTACCTATGTCTCATTCTCATTATTCATTTTATTGAGTTACATGTAAAGAATAAATATGATGTTTGTGTAAATATATATTTATTTATAATACAAAACAAGCCTTAAACAAAAACTCTACACAACAGGTCACAAGCTATAATGTGGAGGGTAAGATGTGTACTGGTTATACGAAAGTATAACTCATATAGCGGTAGAATACACCATCTTTCAGTCTTAACTCCGTTCGCAAAGCCTCACGTGGAAATAAAAAATAATAATAACAGAGTAAAATAAAATAAATATAATAGAGCAAGATGTTGGTGCTTAAGCGCACAACGCACCACATCTATATCATCCTTTACTACCTTCAGACAGTTGTCAGAAGGTTACTGCTTCCAGCAGAAAATATATAAATAAATATTCCTTAACAAGAAACTCTTGGCACTTTTTTCATATCTGTATTAACATCATTAATTCGCATGAATACACAACCGGATATAAAAAGTAGAAGAGTATTGATCAACTAGTAGTCAGAGTAGACTTTACGAGTAGATTTTATAGTTGGGGGATGAGTATCGTACTAGTTTATGAAACAACTCGGTAGTGATTTTGTTCTACTATTTGTTTTCTGCTGTGATACTAATTTTAAGTTATTAATTTGAGCTTTTACTATCATAATAAAGGTTGGAACGCCTACTTCAGGAGGTAAGGTTTTCTTTCTTATTCATCACTTCCAATGATAGAACTTTCTATTTTTGTTATATATTTTTCACATCTTTTCTTCTGAGAGCAAGTAACCTTCCCACAACTGTCTGGAGGCAGTAAAAGGTGATATAGATGTGAAACTTGTGCTCTTGAACACCCACATCTTGCTCTCTTATTTTTTCTCTTCTTTACGTATGAGACTTGGGGAAACAAAGGTTAAAACTGATAGGCGGTATATTCCCATGCCTATGTGAGTCCTACTCCAGCAGTCACCTCTAAAAACCACGACACATCTTATAACCCATATTATAGTCTGTTCTCTGGGAAATTTGTTTTGTTTGCAGTGTTTTTCTTTAATGCTTGTCTTATATCATAAATGTGTTTTATTCAGTCATAGGTTTGGTGTTGCTGTTTGTAACACTGTCTATTCTTTTTTATACAAATATTAACTACTTATATAATGTTTACATTATATACATATATATGTATTTAATCACATATAATTCAAATTATTAAACTACCAAGCTATATAGTTGCAGCAACAACGATGTACCGCATCTTTATATTTTATCTTATGAAACTATGTGAGCATTTTTAAAAATCATCAGAAAAATATAGAAATTTTACATTCTTATAAATAAAAAAGGTCGTAAGCCATTTGAAGATCTTTAGTTTAATTTGAAATAAACGAATAAAGAAACCACTTTTTATTTTATACTTTATCAATTCTAAGAAAGTAAAAAAAACGAATGATTATTTCTTTCGAAAATCCAGACAGAATAAGAAAGTATTAACTCAGAACAACATGCACACACACACACAATGAAAAGAGAAAAGATTATTTTAGCACCGTGAAAATATATTATAGAGATAGTTACTGGTTGTTCAATATATTCTATATTCTACACCTTCTCTTCTGAGAATAAAAAGTGCAGACAATATTTGTACTACATTCTTCACAGCTTATGCCGATCTACAATAGACATATATATGCCATGCACTTAAAAATAATAGTGCAAGATATGAATTTCCAAACATAGATTAAAACAGGTAAAAAAATATCCTTTTCTCTAGAATCAACTGTTATACAGATGCACACTTCATAATTATAGACGGATAGTAAGACGTTTACTATTATAACGAAAAATACATTGCAGTTATGTTAAATAAAATCAATTTGCTTTAGGCACGAGATGCTTCATAAGGAGACAAAATGTATGACTTCAAAACACGAAACGACACGTTTACTTTACTGTTAATGTAAACCTTCTTAACAACGGGTTGATTACGCTGTCCATGGAAGAGAATAGAACCTTGGATTTAAGCATTGTAACTCCGAGAACTTACTGCTGACAGAATTCGATAATATTTTATTAGCTACAAAATTAATATGAATGAATCAAATACCTTTAAGTTTATAAACTAAACAGTATTAGACTTTCAAAATGCATTCATGCAAGACCAGTGTTCAAAGTATATACTTATCGGAGAGTGTGCTAACACTCTCTATGTAGGGATGGCATGGCCACTCTATTAAAGCAATACAAAGGTATTTTGGATTTTCTTCTTTAAAGTTCATCAAAAGCTAGATATGAAAAGCTACCTGGCATAGCCGCTCTATCCTCGGTGTATATGCTACTTTCCAGCTATCCTGATCGTCCCAAGGTTGAAGACCGACGAATAGCCAAAATCGAGATTTTTTTATTTTTGTTGATCATCATATTTCATCAACAGTTCTAGTGCCTACTTAGTTCTACCTTTTGATAGAACAAAACGATCTTTACGATATTTGACTACCTATTTTATTATTATTCTATGCAAAATGTATAAAGCTTTAAAATAAACTCTGTAACCTAGTAACCCCCGTACGGCATCTTAGAAAAAAAGTAAACAAAGGTTTGTTTGTTTGCATTTAACCACAAAGCTACACGTTGGGCTCTTTGTGCTCTGCCCATCACGGGTATCGAAACCCGGTTTCTAGCGTTGTAAGTCCGCAGGCATACCGCTCTGCCATGGGGGGGGGGCAAAAGCAAACAAAGAACTACTAGGAAAAGAATTAAATAACTAAATAACAAAGCTATGTAAAGCTGGCTACTGAACTTGAAAAAAGGAACCAAACCAAGATAGGAATGGAAGTGGGAATATCGCTTGATCCGGCTAAAGTAGAGAATTTATTCCCCATATATAGATCATTAGCCAGATCAAGTGATATTTCTACTTCCATCCCGATCTTGTTTCGTTCCTTTTTTTCAACTAAAGTATCCAGCCCTACATAGCTTGTTTATTTAGCGATATTTTTTCTCTAATACTTGTTTAAACAGATTAGCAGTCATAAATTAGTTACAAGTCATATGTCTCTCAACGAAGCTCTTTTGAAACAAATATATATATACATATATATATATGCGTATTAGAACTTTTATGAAAACAATTTGAGAAGGTATTTCCTAATAGTCTGGTCAAGAATTTGCAGATGCAATTTGTTACAAATGTGTTATGAAAAATAAACCATTTTTACTTATTGTAAAACAATGCTTCTTAATAGAAACACATTTTATGGCTCTTGAAAAAGAAGTTGAAAAAGAATGAACTTTGTTAAAAGAGCAAACATATCTCTTGTCAATAACTTTAATTGTTTAATAATATCAATGTGCTGGTGCATTTTTCTAAGTAATATTTTTTAAGGAGATTACAAAATTAATAAAATACATTATTCCAAAATTAAAGCCTATTAATTTCCGCTATATTGTAGTACCTTCGCATGTGTGTTTATTTTACTTTATTGTGAAAATATTTCGAAACAAAATTAAACAAAAACTTTTTAAGTATATTCGGCAAAGAGACCGTGCAGTTAATTAAGTCTATTAAATTTTCTTATGTTTCATTAAACATATACACTCTCCTTCTTAACAGAAAAAAACTTTATATAATATTTAGCATGAATGATTGCTCAATTCAAAATAATAAGATGTAGAAAGCACCTTAAAAAAATGTGTTTGTATTTATATTTATGGAAAACTACTGAGGCTATCTGCCGTCGTCTTCAATTTTAAACTACCGACCAGAAGGAAGGCAGCTAGTAACCTACTATGTACCACTTGTTTTTGTTTGTTTGTTGTGAATTTCGCGCAAAGCTACACGAGGGCTATCTTCGCTAGCTGTCCCTAATTTAGCAGTGTAAGAACAAGGGAAGGTAGCTAATCATCACCATCCACCGCTAACTCTTGGGCTATTCTTTCACCAACGAATAGTGGTATTGACCATCACATTATAACGCCTCCACGGCTGAAAGGGAGAGCATCTTTGGTGGGACGGGGATTCGAACCCGCGACTCGCATATTGCGAGTCGAGCTCCCTAATTTACTATATTCGATAAGTAAGCAGTAACCTACTATCTACTAAATTCGATAAGTAAGCAGTAACCTGCTATCTACTAAATTCAATAAGTAAGCAGTAACCTACTATCTACTATATTCGATAAGTAAGCAGTAACCTACTATCTATTATATTCGATAAGTAAGCAGTAACCTACTATGTACCAAATTCGATAAGTAGGCAGAACCTACTATGTACCAAATTCGATAAGTAGGCAGAACCTACTATCTACTATATTCAATAAGCGATTGATTATCACTTTTATAACGCACCCACAGCTTAAAATACATGAGATGTTTTGTTGTATCGCATGGATTATAACCTGGCTCGCCATCTCAGAAATCCATAGCTCTACCAAAAGGCTAAGCGGTGCCACTTAAAGAAGAGACACCGATAATCTGACCAAGCTATTAACATTTGATTTTTATGAGTTTCTTGACATCCAAACCTTTGTAGAAATACCTCAAAGATGAATCGTGTAATATACTGTTTTATTTTTATTTGTATGAAATCAAACGGGTACTACGATCATAAGTATGTTAAAATAATAATTCTAAATACTTTAAAAACATTACAGTTTTAAGTTAAATAAAACAAACTAAAGCATAATAATTTAATAAAGCATCAAATGTGTTTTTTTTATTCATGAAAATATTTGTTTCAGTTAAAAAAAAACATATACTCCGAATTCAGTGTTGTAAACCCACAACTCCTAGACGCAAATATGATATATGATAGAACAGATAATTCAAGACGTATAAACCTCCAAGATTATTACAGAACTACTAGGAGGCGTTAGATGTGGGAAGGGAAAAGATGCACTTCCCTCCCCGTTTGTTACTTCTAACTACTGTGAAATAGAAAAATAGATAGTGATTTAATAGATAGCGACAAAGATTTCATTAATCTACTCTAGTTTTCCCAATGGTCGGATCATAGTCCAATTTAATTATTATGCTGTTTTCTTGAAATCGAATATCCAGTTTCTTCCCCGACATCACTGAAATAACGGGAAAATACTTACAATTGTTATGGTATGAACGCCTTTTATAGGATGTCATAACTAGGCCTAGGATATTGTCTTATGAAAAGTATAATTGTTTATTTAATATCCTTCTAGCCAAATTCAGTTACCATGTTGTTTTATTTTGAAGCCGAAGTGGTGGTGTTTTGAATGCCCAATACAGTATCAAATACCTAAATATTAAATATTCCCAAGATTTTATATTTTCTGAAACTAAATTTGCATTATTAAGTTATTCTATGAATCTCTGTATCAAATCTGAATGTATCTAAAATATTCTAAGCTTTGTATTATATAAAGTGAATTAAGATTTTGTGTGGTGCCTTAAATGCTCGTATATTTCCTAATTACGTCTCAAAATACACGGGAAATTTTTAATTTTTCAGACTGAAATTATCTCGCAACTTAACAGAAATGTCTTTATCCAAGAAGACAAAATTGTGAAATATTCTATTTTCCATTCACAGAAAACTAAGGAAAACTTTTTTATATTCCTGCTTTAAAGCTAAAGGCTAAAATAATACTTTGAATTTAAAAATATGAGAAATTTATGAACTTTATGCAAAATGCAATATCTAAGATTCACTTGAAAATAACAAAAATACGGAAAATGAAAATAAAAATAAAAACGCGTGTTTCAGATTTTTCAATTATCTATTTGATATCAAGAGCTGAAAAGAGTTATATTGCCAGGAAAGTTTACTTAACTAACAAGTCATTTCTACAATGTTTGCTAGAAAAATGAAAAAAAGATTTATGAAAAGATGCATTTATGATGGTCTGGTAATGACTTCTTATGAAATAACGTTCAAGCATTTATGGGCACTAAAGATTAGACTTTGTTTGCTGTTATGCCCAAAGCTATACCATGGGATATTTAAGCTCTGTCTACAACGAGTATCGAAATTTTATATTTATAGTTATAAGTTCTCTTTCTCACTGCTGAGCCACCAGGGAACAAATGTTGAGGCAGGTAATTATAATATTTATGCATTTAACTTAATTTATTCAAAATATTTCAAACTTATGTATTTTTATTATACTACTCTATTAGGCCCAAAATGTGTGATAAAATCACGTTAACTGCAAAGTTTTCTCCATATTCCTCTTAATTTATCCATTGTGGATTCAAAATCTAAATTACAAATACACAATTTAAGATCTGTCTTTTGCCTTCCATGAGTCACTGCTCAAGAGACCTTGCGGTCAATATCAGCACTCTTCAGTTGAGCTCGACGATGAGAAACAAAAAGAAATTCTGTGGTTTAATCGCTGAAAGCTGGTGAAGCATTAAAAGCCATTTGATCCCAATTTTTTTTATAAAAATCATGTTTAACTTCAGATGCTACATTATGATTAATTCATCAAAATTATTCGTTTCTTAAAGAGAAGAGGAACTTTTTATCATATCAATAACTATTAAAACTGTCTATGAATTAAGTGCCTTAGATGTAATTCTAGGCAGTTAGAAACACAAATATAATATGAAGAGAATTTGATGACCACTAACAAGAAATATACACGTGATCATTTGCTCTATGAATGTGACGTAGCGGTATATTAGAGCTAGTTTCATAATCTTGTGAAATATTGTAATAAAAGAGATTTAAGTATAAAAACGACTCTCTTGTTTAACAAACTAAAGCTGGAGTGAATGATGTAAGTCATTCCTTTTTTCTTACATAAATAGACAAACACACATCATACTAATAACTTGTGATAAATAACGAAACCCAAGTCATTTTTATTTGGTTAGTTCATGTATTTATACGTAATTTCTTGAATTGTATAGATATCTTAATTTTCCACGTAGGTTAATATTTTAATTATGCTTGTAAGGTACATACTGAGTACACATATAACGATGTACATTCACATGGCTGTTGTGGTAGATTTATGGAGGAGGTATTGGAAAGCATTTCAATGACTGATATGGGATGCATATCTTGTTAGCGACATTAGTATTGAGCCACGAATATAAATTACCATTATTTTACTCTCCTTCCCTAATATTGCAGTGTTGAATGTGACTTGGACGCTGTAAAATTTAGTAATTTAAAGAAATATTAAGTTGAATGAACATAAAATCTAGACGAGATGAAAGTAACTAACAAAGTATTTAGATCCAAGAAAGTTATTATCTCTTTATATAGACAGTTATAAATGTATGGAAGCATTGGAACTGAAATTTCGATGGTTCAGAATACTTTAAGTGAGAAAATAAAGTTAAAGTTCTTTCATGACGACTTTTTAATTTTTTCCTGCTAATTTTTATATATATATATTTCTTTTCTTAAGATGTTCAGTCTTATGAAAATATAACTACCATTCTAGGTAAAGTATCATAATCTTCGTGGTGTTTTTACAGAAAATATTAATCATTTTCTCTAAAATAATACATATGTATTTATTAACGGCAACCATAAAAGCAACACTATAACACCTAAACACATTGACAGTAAAAATAAATGAGGAAAAGAATAGAAAAGATGAATTCTGTATGTTCAAAACTCGATTTAGAGTTTTAGTTACAAGACTCTCTCGAATCTTTCACTACTGCTCCTTCAAAATGCTTTCAAAAATATTAGAATTATATACTTTAATTGTGATATTTCATCGTGTCAATAATGTACAAGAGTTTCTAATATAAGCAGAAAATTGTGTACCTACTTCCTAGACTAGATACGAATATCTTTTATTGGTATTTAATGTTAATAATTTCTTGGATTTCATAATTAAGTGTATTAAGTGTGATATAGGAACCTAAGCCAATAACTTTACAATTATTATTATTATTTCAAATCGCATGTTGATTTCTCCTTAATGTCATTCACAGTTACTCTTTGGTATTTTGTTAATGATTAATCTTTAAGGTTGACTGGTTCTCAAGCCTATTTTTTTTCAAAGTAATTATGTCATATTAATGACACATCTATAGAAGTATTTGATTGATTATACATGTTACATTCCTCGCAATAAGGATGTTTCTGTTTAGAAAGATAATTTATGGGCATATCGATTTAGAGATTTATTGAATTTTTTTTAACGGTTCTCATTGTAACCAAACTTTAATGTGTTTGTGAAAATATTTGTTGATTTCATAGTTGTTCTTTTATGTTTTACATTATATAATATTTCATCTTGTAGCTTCTAATAAGCACATTTAAACCTATCTGCTAGAGTGCATTTACAAAATGAATCCCGTTTGACCAACTGCAAAAACTGTACATAAAGAATAGTGGAAAATTAGTCAAGACAATCAAGAAACAAATCTTTCATTTTTCATGTACCCAGGGTTAGTGGTACCAGGTTTTCGATACCGGTAGTCGAACGTCTCTAATCATGTGACTTGAGCAGTTAGAAATTCAAATATTCTTCCTGGTGTGTTCTCGTGAGAACTTTTTTCCACATCAAACCAAATTGTCAATTATCTATACGCCCACGTGATATAACGACTATGGCAATAAATGAGTTGAAATCTAGACTTTCTATTAACTATAAATTTAATGGGAGTCAACCTCAGAAAAATATATTAGCAAATTGCAAATTAGAGCATGTCAGAGTTAGGCGTGGAAAGTGGTTTCTGAATGTTCATTGATTGCTTCTTAGCCCCATAAGCTTGAAGAATATAAAAATACAACTTCAGAATATTGAAATTACAGAGAATATTTATGTTATATTTCGTAGTTTTCTAAGTGTGGACAAACAAAATCCAGAAGAAGAGACAGATCAAGAACAAATATCCAAATTCTCACATTTGTGGAATATGAGGTTATTTTTAAATAGTTCATTATATAATTAAGATCTTTCAACTTATATAATATTAATATTTAATTTATTATCTATGTTTTGATGTCAAGTTTGTTCTTATACCATGATAATTAAGTATTTAATTAAATCGTGACATGCGCAGTTTGACCTACCCGCATTCTGAGGGTTAATCACGCACGTACCTACCTAACGTGCAGTCAGTCACGTAGGCACATTCAAGTTCTTTTCCAGAGCGTGGGAATCACCAGTTTTCCATATTTTATGCTATTGCTGCTTTTCATGGTGAGATTTGTTTATCGACTGAAGTATGAACTCAAAACTATCACATCAAACATTTATAATTCTGTGAAAGGCGAAGCTGAAATACCAAAAAACTTTGGTCAAAACTTCGAAGATGGGACATGTAATAAATGATATTATTTTCAGCATATGATATACTATAGACCATTGTTTGTATTATTTTATTTACTTTCACATTCGTAACGTTAATACCATTTATATTGTAATAAGATATAATAACAACTATTAAAACAGACTTGCATATGTAATAATAGAATTTACAATTATCTGAAGATTAATTTAATATCTTAGATATTGGAAGAAAGGACGTGCCATATAATAACATTCGTTGCATGAATCTTTGAAACGTGTTTAGTCGATCAGACCCTAATTCTCGAGGCAAGGAATATATCCGACTATTAACTCAAATCTCTTGAATATATTAAATCTTAAACAATAATCCAATAATGGTAATTTCATGAAACATCAACAAAACATGTACTTGTTTTACTTCCTGATGATTTGACATGTGATAATAATACAAACAAAGGTAATTATCAACAGTTACATTGCTACTATATAATGATGTGTATAAAGAGAAAATTTAGGTTTGGTTTCCTTGATTGTAATTTCTTCATGTATTATTTTATGGTTTTTGAAGTAAACAGCCTTATATAAATAGTCTGTGCCAATATAAACAAAACAGAGCAACATTAAGATTTTGCTATTAGATACATGACATTGTGTTAGCTTTTTATTCTACTGATGTGGTTGTTCATACTATAAAGATATAGAACATTATATAACAACGCCTCCAGACTCTATCAATATCATTATCACTCGTATTATTATAGCATTAAATAGAAAATAAAGCTCATAAAACTCAATTGACTATTTGACAAGAAAGTTTAACTAGTGAAATCTAATTCTTGTTTATCTGTGCGTTGAAAAACAAATCTAGAGAAAATTAATTTTTCGCTTTTGAAAAAAAGATGTGAATTTGTTCAACCATTTATAGATTATTGACAAACGATTAGGACAACTTCAGATACACGTTTCGAAATATGGACTTGTCCCAAATACTTCACGATATTTTACAAAGTTCCCTCTCTTTCATTTATCTAAATTAAAGAAAAATTACATGTAACGTTTCCATGTATTTTGTAAGATATAATTTATCTATTATGCCAAAATTCAAAACAAACATATTTTAATTCAGGTTTGTTTAACGCCCTAGAACCAACAGTTTCTTTCTTGTTGTTGTTCCTAAATCGATAGATCTCTTTCTACCTTTTGAACTTTTCCTTGATACACGTTTCAGGCACGTTTAAAGCTTTATGCTATTTGCTACATTCATATCAGAGCTTCGAAACTTTGGTAAAAGTTGGTTAAAGGTAAAATATGACGAACATTTTCCATCAAGTGAGAGACGAGATCAAGTTTATTTTTAGATCCCATTTACATTTAGTTGCAAAACAAAAGGGAAATTGCTTTGATTTGATTATGGATTAAAAATTAATGATGCCTTCTTCTTTTATGCAAATTCAAAACGTATATATTCATTAATATTGATGTTCCTAATACTTAATCATTTTTAATTACGCAATTTTTCTAAGATTTTTATTTATCTTTATAAAATATAGATGTTTGATATACTAACATGATGATCAAGATACAAAACATGTGTGATGCAAAACTACAAAATAATTCTTTCCACGTGCGACATGTTTATTCAATACGGTTCACGCTTTTTTCTTGCAAACCAATTAGTTTCAATGATCTGTGTGTTGTTTTTACAGTCTAAAGTTGAACCTTTTTCAGCATACTCATAATTCTTTAGTTTTTTATGTTTTGTTTTGAATAATGAAATTAAGTGAGCGATATTATGAATGTGAAAAACTTCTAATATTGGATTATTTGTTTAATTGTCTGTGTCAATTAAATGTGAAAGGAATATACAACTGTCATGCGATACATTCTGTCTTGCAAATTTCTGTTGTCGATAAATGTCCGGGACAATGTGACGGTAAATGAGAACAGTAATAAAAACTTCGACGTAGCTTAATAACTTGAAAATACTTTAGTAAATCGTACAACTAATGGTTTACACTAAAAAAAAACTGTTAAACTATAGGATAATTAATTGTTATTGGCTTAGATACTTGTAGGAATGTTTTTATCAGAATAATACATAATAAGGAACAGATATAATGATCATATGAGATTTTGGTGAGCATTAGCCCAAGTTGTGACTGATATGATGGATCAGAATCAACACGCTATATCCTTGCTACGTCATAATTCTCAATATATTGGTCAGTCACTTCTACAAAGCTGTTTATTAACCAAGATATATTTCTGTGTCAGTTGTTAATGAAATGGTTAAACAGGCAGCTTACAAATCCCATAACATATATCAGAGCATTTGGTGATGAATACGAAAATGCGTCATGATATCAGAATGAAAACGAAAAATGTCCGTACTTGTTGCCTGCGCATTAAGTAATATCATTTGAAACCAGTCTTCGCTTCATGTAAACTATTCCGCACTCGAATGAACTCCCGCCAATGGTTTCCAACAACTTAAATTCCAGCGACTAACAATATATTTGTAAAAAGCTTAGAAATCGTTAGGAGTATATGAGCATTTAGATTAGCTTCATCAAAGAAATATGAAGTACAAGTAACGAGTCTCACTTATTTTACTCTTCTTTTTATGTAAGGAATGTTTAGTCAAATAAAAAACTAAAGTTTTTGGCAAAGATAGGAACCGAAATATGGAAATGTGGAAAAATCACAGAGGAAAATTATTAACAGAATATATCTTATGCCAAAGAGTCAGACTGTTCTTTTACAAAAACGTAACTGTAAACAGAACAAAATGGTGAATGATTGGACACTAACTCAAGATCAGAAGTCCATGGAGTTACAGTTAACTAAGTGCCTTACACTGAGCCCCAAAAGTAAGAAATCAAGGCTACCGAGAACAAGTGACTCTAAGAACAAACATTTGTTCTATACTAAAGTAGTAAGACAGTCAGTGTTTTATTAGAAAAATGGTGCACCAGCATTCATGTTTCAAGCCAGAGGTATTATTATACTGGCTGTGAGTAAAGGGTTCATATATGGGAAATACCTACAATAACGCGAAGTATGACATTTGGCGTAACTATGTGACAACTCAGGGGTTGCGCCGATGATAGACGCTTACCCATGTGGTGGAGACCGGCTGCCTCGCAGGATGTAGAGTTTATTCACTGATGTTTTACCTCATGTGATGCAGCTGGTTTCCACATGAGGGGATGCGGGTCATTCGTTAACGAACGTTTTATAGATGTACCTCCCTAATGTTGATATATTTTGTATTGTGTATCTTCCACAGTGGCTTTCTATTTTCACACAAAAATGTTGCAGTTTTTAACTTTTGGGAGACAGAACCCTCAATGGAATTTGGAATTTAAAGTTGCCACAAGCTAACGAGTCCATAGACACACATCAATCTCTAGAAGGGTGATTTATTTCACAGAGAATAACTCTAAGTCAGCAAATCAAATCCTAAGTTTTTACTTATACCTGTATGGATCGATTTACTGGGACTCACGAGAGGGCCTTTCAACCCTGCTGCGAAGCGAGAGTATTTTATAACCTACCTTTTTAAAACAGATGGTGCTTATGCATGCGGTTCATAAAGTAAAATATGTTACAGAAAAATAATCTTTGTTAATATTTATGTTGTTAAGCACAAAGCTAAGCAATGAACTATCTGTACTGTGACCACCGTGGTTATCAAGACCGAGTGTTAGCGAAATAAGCCCTCAGACTTATCGCTGAATCATCGAATGCAAGATAATAACTTATTATGGGGAAAGTGAATGTAGAGCGTAATTGGTAAAACAATTAATTTCTTGTGCAAATCTGGGTATCCTGTCTCATTTTTTGTGGCCCAACAGTCACACCTGTTGGGAAACACACCCGCATACGAGATTCGCAAACCTCTTGTTGTTTTGGGCCAGGACTTCTCTACTTTGCTGGAAATACTACACCTAAGATAGTTACATCAACAGCATTGTTGATTATTAATATACCATATTAATATTCAAATTGTTATTAAATTATAAATTACAACTTGTTTTTAGGTGCACTGAAAACAAAAAAAAAGCAAACACTGTTGATTTAGCAGAATTGGTAATAATCTCCAAAAATATGTAATTATGGGCTTGACCTGTTAGTAAAATATATAATCTAGCCAAACATGTTATGGACGTGAGTTACGAATGTCTTTAATTTTCTAGGTTCAACAATATACTAGTTGATTACTTTAATCTTGTGATTTGAATCCGATCTGATAAGATTTACTATAACGGATAAAGTAATCGTTTCAAATCTTGGTAGACTGGATCAGCTAAATTACAGAAATGACATTTGTTTGTTAACCACAGCAAATTTGATACTCCTGACGACGCGTACAGCGCTTATCGTATTCTTGCTTAACACGATCGATTTGGTGAATTCACGGTGGACGAGAAAATACAGCTGCGACTGTAGTTTCAGGCATGTTTGAAAGAAACCTGTGTTAATAATATTACCATAAACTGATAAAAATATATTAAATGTGAAAAATAAATCGTGTAAGCCTTATCACAGAGCTGATCCAAACACTGTGATTTAACAGTAGTATTTAAATCTGAAAATCTATTACTTTTTAAACATGTTTCAAGCTAAAATATTATATTTAAAAACTAATAATACTGTTTATGAATTTAATTGTCCAAGATGCAATTCTAGACGATTAAAAACACACACATATAATAAGAAGAGAATTTGATGAACACTAACAAGCAATGTACACGTGATCACGTGCATTCTGGATGTGACATGGCAATATATTACACCTAGTTTCATAATCTTGTGAAATGGTGTGGTGAAAGAGGTCTAGGTATAAAAACGACTTTCTTGATTAACTTTTTTCTTTCTTACAGAGATAGACAAACACACATCGTATCAATAACCAAAACCCAAGTCATTTTTATGTTGTTAGTTCATGTATTTATACATAAATTCTTGAATTATACAGATTTCTTAGTTTTTCCACGTTGATTAATATTTTCACCATACTTGTAAATTATATATTGAGTATACATATAACGATGCACATTTACATTTGTTAAGCACAAAACTAGTTAATGAGGGATCTATACTGTGTCCACCATGGATATTGAAGCCCGGTTTTTAGCATTATAAGTATTCAAACTTACCGCTGAGCCACTGGGGAGATATTCAATGAGAGATAAAACATTTTTAGTAAGAAAGTAACCATATAATGTGAAGAAAATATGCTCTTATGGAAAAAAATACAGTTAAGTTTGATCTTTGTGCTAATAGAACATAAATTAGCGTCCCAAAATATTAAAATATGAGATATAAAGTTATGTCATCTACTTACACCTGTAATATTAAATGTACGTCTCTGTTGTGAATTCCTATAACCTATTCTAACACGACACACTCATATTTTGATTTTTTACGTGACTAATGAATTAATTTGTAGCCTCTAAGATAAAATGTGCTTAATATTATATTTAATCGCAACAGTTAATAATCTTGAATGAATCTAAGTTTCAAATAAAAAATTATCAAAGTTAATAATCTTACCTTTACTAATATTTGTTCCGTTTGTTTTAAAAGGTACACGAAATTATGGTGTTAACATTGGGATAATTAACTTGACTTCTTATAGAAATACGTATGACTAAATATTATTTCTTTGTATACGGAGTCAAACATAATTTGATAGTCTAACTACTGACAGTATTGGAGGTGGTATTATCGGGAAGATACACATTTAATATAAAAATTATGCCTTTTTGTTTAACGATATCATACATGCCCCCCAGTGGCACAGCGGTATGTCTCCGGACTTACAACGCTAGAAACCGGGTTTCGATACCCGTGGTGGGCAGATCAAAGATACCCCTTTGTGTAGCTTTGTACTTAAAAATAAACAAACGATATCACGCCCCGAATTAAAGACTTGGGGTTCGAGACGTGATGCCACAAACATGTTACATTCTTTCAACTGTGGATTTATTATGGAAGTGGCGAATCTGAAATCCCGTTATTGATTCAAAGTACTGAACAAAACAGTTGGCGATGGGTGTTTTTTCTATGGTCAGTAATTCAAAAGTACAATTGCTGTTTAACTTTTGAGTAACGGAATTTTGATGAAACTGAGTATTTTCTAAACGTAAGTTATCTTTTAACAAGGGGCATAAAACAACCATATTAGAATATATGTACTAATTTATTGTAACATTTGAATAATCAGAAAGAAATGAGGTTAAATAAATCACTCGAGCCTGGAGTTTAAAAATCGATTACGCAATGTGTAAAAAATTCTTTCCTAAGTATATATTCTCAGCATTTTGCAGAATGATTATTTAATATTAACTTTAATGATTGAACTACTATTTTGCACTTTTTTCAGTTCATTGCCGCTATAATTCAAATTCGATTTATTGAACAAGGTTTTACGTGCTCTAATGTAAATAAGTGCCAGATTTCGGAGCCGCTTTCGGGGAACCCCCATAAAATTGTTTTCACAAAATACCCAGGTTCCCTAAGGGTTTTGGTAAAACGTTTTATCTTTATACAAACCTCGGGGCCAATTCGGGCCAATTCGTTTGACACCAATCATAAGCTGTTGACTACAGCAGTTTAGGAGAGTTACGTGACACACACAGACATTCTATCTAGATAGAAGTATAAACTTAAACACTGGTAGATAAGAAAGCAAATGAAGATAACCTTTGGGATACTTATACATCAAATATTTAAAAATACAAATTTACTAAATACAAGTAATAATTATATTCTGATGCAGGACTTGTCAGTAAAAAGTAGATTTTGATGGCAAGGTAGTAAAGTTGTACGCTTGTAAGTAAAGGGATAATTAAATGTCCATATCAACGAATGCACTAACATAAAATTATCATAGCTAAATAAACAAAGAGACATTGCTAAAAAGGTCCTAGAGTTACCCTTACATTTTTATGCTTCTTTTAGTCATACTATAGTTTATAGTTGTAATCAATATTTTTATTTTGTGTGCTAATAAAGTAAGATAACATTAATAAATTTAATTTAGATATTAACAGATCGTGTTTGTAAACTCGCTAGCATGTTTGAATACCTTCATAAGCAGCTTGTGAACAATTAAGTGTTTTGAAACAAAAATAGTTTCCCAAGTAACATGATTGATAACATAAAACTTGAGTAAAGTTACAAATCGTAAACAAATAGACAGAATGTTAGAAAAATGTTGCCTTGTACTGGTAACCGCATAGTAAATGTGTATCAGTTGTGTGAGCTTTTTCACGGATTTTATCTACACGCTGATTTAAAGTACTCTTCAAACGTGAAACTACCATATTTAAAGCATTTAATGTGTCTTATAAAGTTAAATGTCCTAGATGTAATTTTGGGTATGCTGAATTAACCACTACATAGTTAGAAACACGCACAAATTTGATGGCCAGTGACAAATCAAATACACGTGTTTACACACTTGGTTCGTGACGTAACACAAATCCCACTTTGTTTAACATTCTCGCGAGAGGAAGTGATGATTGTTTGTTATGGATTTCGGGCAAAGCTACACGAGGGTTATCTGCGCTAGCCGTCCCTAATTTAGCAGTGTAAGACTAGAGGAAAGGCAGCTAGTCATCACCACCCACCACCAACTACTTGGCTACTCTTTTACCAACAAATAGTGGTATTGACCGCTACATAATAACGCCCCCACGGCTGAAAGGGCGAGCATGTTTGGTGTGACGGTGATTCGAACCCGCGTCCCTCAGATTGCGAGTCGTAAGTGATGAAAGAAGTCTGTCTACATAAAAAGACCGAAACTAAGTTATTATTGCGAGTGTGAAATAAATGTTCATTTGCTATTTATGTTTATTTTCATAATACTTTGAAAATTTGTTTTTCAAGTCTTGTACATAATACGGCTAATTGTATATTTTGTTTTGAATGACATAGTTATTTGTTTCCATGGTAATAATAGCATGTCAGAATACGTCCTGTAATATAGACAATGAATTGAAACATTGTACATAGTAATATAGTTAATGAGACATACCTAAAGCTTCACTATTTTGTTGGCCATGTCGGGCCAACAAGATAAGATATAACTATAAAAAGTAGTAAGCAAAGAAAAAGAATACTTTTCAACAAACAACTTAAAAATATTAAATTATTACAATTAATTATTGCCTAGAATTATAAGTGTAAATGGGGATCTGGACCACATAAATATATCAAAATCAAATAATAGTAAACATTATTCATGAAAATTCGAGTACTTTGATTACCTGTAGTTCGTTTAGTATAACTATTACGAATTTCTGAACAACTGTAATACAACTACATAGAATCAGAACCAAATAATTCAAAAGCAACATTAACACAGACAAATTCGTGTGAAAAACTGCCTTATTACTTAACGTTTTAAATCAGTAAACTTGAATTACTATTTGAATGTCCTCGATTATTACGGCAGAAATTATCGTTAACAACAAGGGTGATCAAACAATGCATTTAACTTTATGAACAAGAACGTAAAAAGAGTTTATTTATTTAACTATAATCATTACCGATACAAAGATGAATTATAGTTTTGCTCTAAGTAGTAGCTTGCTCAGACCAGAAATTAATAACAATTAATCATATTTTCGGCAGCAATCAAAATAAAGCCTCACAAGATTTGGTTAGCTTAGGAGACTAAATTTACATACTTAGCTAACAATATAAACTGTTCATCATAAGTGTAGAAATTAATCTAAAAAGTATTAAAAATCATATTAAACATTATAATTAACGTAATTTATTTAAATTGACTATAAATAAAAATAGATTAGATTACTACATGAAAAAAAAGCGTATAAATACACTAGTCGTTTTCTTTTTAGATCTATACAGCTACCCATAAACGAAACATGAATAAACACACACACACATATATATATATATATATATATGTGTGTGTGTATGTATTTGATATAGTGCACATCCAACTAGTGGATGTTACAGAAATAACCATAATTTTATGACGAAATGTTCACTAAATGCCTATTCCGAAAATTTTATGCACGTTTTGTGACTGACTATTTAGATAACCAAACCATAATACTAGTATAACGGTTAATAATTAATACAAAATTATCTATGTCGATTTTACTCTCGAAATTGCAAACAAATTGGGTATGTTAAAATTTTCAACAAAATGTTGTCTTAATATTGATGGCTTTCAAATTTCCCCGAAAAATGTCTTGACGTTGTTAGTTTGCAAAGTTCCCAATATAACGTTGTACCGATGTTATGCTACCGTTTATTTACAATAAGAACAACAAACTCAGTCCTAACATTTTATTCTTATATGAAAAAAAAAGAAATATTTTGGATTATGTAATTATTGTTGTACTATATTATTCAAGTTGAATTTATGTTTTGTTGCTTTTTAATATGTGTGTGTGTGAATACATTTCAAACTGTAAATCTTCGTTGCGTCAGTTTATGAAATAATAATCTGAGTTTGAAAAAAAGCAATGGGAAGACGAATAAAGTATAACATAGCTTATGACTCTTAATTCTTTTCCAGAAACCAAATCCTGAGATTAAAAAAATAAAATATGAACATTATTTCAAAGCCATAAGAATTAGAACCGGGTGTGAGTGAGTGTTCAATTTCGTTTTATATGCAAACATTACGTATAGACTTACGTGTATGATAAGTTAATGAGCTGTTAAAGGCGTGTAGATATATCATCCTTGAAATATTAAGGTGTACAAATTGGTTGTGAAATATATAACTGCGTGGTTAGCTAGACTGTAAAGACAAAGCTCTGCTAACCTGTCAAGACAGAAAATGTTTTTGTGTTTAGGTGGTTATCAAATGACATATGTCTGGCTTTATACGTGTTATCCCTGTATGTTTTTTAAAAAGTGGGAAGGAATAATTTGGGTATGCTACATCTTTGAGTTAATGATGTTAATTAGTTCAGTTTTAATTTATTACTGTGTTCCTTTTTCATTGTGCATATGATATTTAAAAAGTTTGTTTGTTGTTAAACACAAAACTACGCAATGGGCTATCTATGCTATGCCCACCATGGGTATAGAAGCTCGGTTTTTAGCATTACAAGTATTCAGCCTTACCACTGAACCACTGGGGGAATATTTTTAGAAAGAAAATACCCTAGAATGTGAAGGAAATCTGCTCTCTCTCCGCTTATGGAAGAAAATGCAGTTACGTTTATATATTTGACCTTTGTGGTGATATAACATAGAGTAAAATACCAAAATATTAAAACATGAGTTATAAAGTTATGTCATCTACCTACTTTTGTAACAGTAAATATAAGTTTCTGTTGAGAATTCCTATAAGACATTGCAATACGACACAGTCATATATTGACTTTTACATGAGTGATGAATTAATTTGTAGCTTCTTAATTTAACTAACGATATAAAGTGTTTGTATATTAAAGTGTACGGTTTGCATAATTAACCGGATCGAACATACGCTAGGGTTTAGCTTTTCATATTTTAGGGACATGGTTGCGTTATAAGCGTGACGGTCAAATCCCACTATTCAATTAGAGTTGCCCAATAGTTGACGGTTGGTGCTGTTGACTAGCTACCTTACGACTAGTTTATCAGTTTCAAATCATAGACGGTCAGCACAGACGGCCTTATTGTAGTTTTGCGCTAATATTCGAAACAAACAAACATAGGAATCCATAATATTATAGTAATCATAAAACATTGCTGAGACAACGTTTAATAAAAATTTTATATCATATTAAATTAGTCAAGAATACATAGCTTCTGTTCCGAACATATTAAACCATCCACTGATTAAACATACATATTTTCTCCCTGGGGTGACCATCAATTGTCGAAAATCTGTTAATTAACGTAAGATGAGTTATCTTAGTGGTATATGCCTCATCAATGAGAAACCAGATAATTCACGAATAAACGATTCATATGGAAATTTTTCTAGTGCGAGATGTCCTTATCTGTATTATAATTGATTAAGTATCAAGTCATATTAATGATGCAAGTGTAGATTAATGTAATCATTACAAATAGAACTATCGTGTAATTAATTTTTGGTAACTATGTTCCAACTAACAAGCTTTAATAATAATATTAATAACATAGACTAGTCGAGGCTAATTCAAGGACTTTTGTTTTTATTCTTGGTTGAAAATTATGTATTACTATAACGGAACAGCTCACAAATAAATGGCATCCGTCGCAAAAACTCTGCAAGACGTTATTATGAAACAATTTAGTTTTTGTTGTTGAAACTTAAATCATCACTACTAAAGTTTTAGTTTTGGATCAATTATGATTATATTACTTGTGTATATATCTGCATTGTTACATAAGAAACGTCTTGCTGCATTTAACAACAAAAATATTAGAAAATTTGGGAAAATCATTGGGTTAAACATTATCTCGAACACGGATTTTATGTAAAATATTAACTTTCAAAGCTGTTTAATATTCTTATTATGAATCATAAGATAATGCTTATTTCGAAAGAAATCCTTAATAATCCACCGTACGATCATTATTTAATGTATTCTTTAGACATATCTTTTCAGAAAATTAATGCTTAAATAGTGCAGTTTTATAGATCGTTCAACATGAAATACACTATCTTCAGAAGAAACTATAACAATATAAATGAATAGTTTTTAATATATGACGTTTATCATTTTTATAAACAGAAATAAAGCAACTATATAGCTATGGATGTTTGCTACGAACAAAGTTGCTATAAAGTTGAGTAACTGGGTGAGGTTGGTTTCTTATAAACAGATATGATGTTCACGATCTGTGGTAGTGATACAAGAATGAATGTATAAGTTTACAGCACTTTCTTTCGCTAAAGATCCGTGTTTGTGTTGGCTTTTGTTATGGACTATTATTTTGTAGCGAAGTTTATTGCAGAAAGCGATTACGCATAATTCCGAGATTAATTTTGTAATCGGCGGACGACGACTTCCGAGGGCCCTTTTGAGCAACTCATATCTGCAGAAGTCCACAGAAAATATCTGCAAATAACATAGCAGATTATATAGTTTTCTGACTGTATTACATCTTGAAAAGAAACATGCATGTTGGTTAGGACATGTGAGTGAATGCTTGTCTTAATAGAGTTATCTCTACCTTACAGGAAAATAATTCAGGCTCAGATTGTAGTTTCTCGTAGTACAGTGGTTTCAGCGCGCTAGTTTCTAGCAAACAGAATTTATATTGGTATTTTTTACAATTCGCTGATATATCTGTAACATAAAATCATCATGTATTCCTTGATTAGACATCCAGAATATCCTCGGTACCATGTGTTAGATATCATATCAAAGGAATAATAAATTGATCGGTCTTTTACAGACACTTAACCAAAAATATGCAATATCCAATAAATCTACATACTCCCTTTGTTATATTCTAAGTACTAGTTGTATTTCACTGATGGTTTCCATTTAGGTGTATACTTTTGGAGAAACTTATGAAATTAGCTCTTGCATCATATTCATACACCTGAATCCATGTGAATTATCATGTGTAGATTCCCAAAGTATGTTTATACTTTAGGTGCAATTAACTACTTGGTCGTAAGTTCATTCTGGTGAAAATCTAGTTTCCTTTTTTTGCTGCTCCTGGTTTGCCACTGTAGCCAGTATAACGTAGATTTTTTCTTGTGAGAATCAAATCTTCTCTTCTTGTACTGATACAACTCTGAACTAAACGTATCCCTCGTTTCGAAACGCGTAAATATTTTGCTTTGGATGCTTTTATAATTTTTGAATAGAAGATCGTCGTGTCCAAAAAGTATTGTAATATAATCTTCATAGAAGTGAATAATTTTAGACAACATCTACACTTCCACATCACTTATAGATATGGTATTTGAGAGCAAAAATAATATTTAATATAAAGATCCTTGAGAATGAAACGATTTATAAATGTCCAAATCGATTTTCTTGATATTAATATTACTGGCTCATTAAGCAAACCTGTCTTGTTATATTACAAGTAATACCTTTTAAATGTGAAATTCATTTTCTATTACGTTAAGTTTTTTTATAGTGTTTCTATTTACAAACCAAATATAGTAACTAATAAATTTTTATATACATTAAGGTGAAAACCTTAAAAAATATACTAAAATGTGAATCTAACAAAACATAAAGAAAATAGTCTAGTTAGAAGAAATTTCTACAACTATTAGCTGGAGCTTTACAGGAACTAAATAAAATGATTAATAACATTAGCATTTTGTGTTTCCCTGCAGTGTCATTAGGTGCTCTGCTGGATATCACTGTTAGTAGCTTTCTTGAATAAACACATTTAAATTTAATGCACTTTTTTAGTCCCCCAATTGCTGAACGTCAAGCTGGAAGATTCATAATGCTAAAATTCGGAGTTCAATTCTCCACGGTAGACACAGCGCAGATAACTCATTGTGTAGCTTTACACACAAAAAACAAGTAAACAAACAAGATCCTGTATAAAGTTTTACTAGAAGTATTAAATTCTGTAATAACGATGCTGTGCTCAAATAAAGCGGTGAGTAATAATAGTGATATAAAAATAAGCGTAATTAAATAATGTAATGGATACACATTCTATTTAAAATAGTACATTATGTATGCACATTCACTCCTAAGTTTACTGTGAGGGATTTCTTTATCTTAAGTCTGTTCAGTGTAATTTGATAATGCATTGGTTCATCTATTTTAATACATAACCTTACCCTTCATGACATTTCCTAAAGCACTATATTCAGAATAGTTAGTTTGCCACAATATTTTTTTTATTAAAATAGCCGTTTCGTCAATATATTCTGAATCTCATGTATTTAATATATTTAAAAATTTGTGCTTACTTATTACTTATTTTTCAGACAGAATTTTCTAGTTGAATATTTTTCTCTGAATTGAACTTTGATTGCATGTTCTTAAAATGTAATAAATAGTTTACAAAAAAGAATAAACGTATTTGAGCTTAGTGCATCATGTTCTTACATAGGTTCTGCAATAATACCATTTTATAATACTTTCTATTAGACAAACAATTAATGCTCCATGTTCATCTATTGCTGAATCTGATTTGTCAGCAACCTACTCTGTTGAAATAAAAGCATGATATTCTCTAAGCAGCCCGCCCATATTTACAACTGTGCAATCTTTTAAGAAACTCACCATGTTCTTTAAAGTAACAAAGTATGAAAATGTCATCAATAAAGATAAAAATTATTTTTTTAAGTTTCTTTTAACACCAGAACACTATTCTATACCTATAAAGACAATAGATCTGACTCATCCCTCCCCCACAGTCGCACAACGATAGGTCTCAATGCTTATAATACCAAAAACTGGGTTTCGATACCCGTTTCGGGCACAGCACAGATAGCCTATTTTGTGGAGCTTTGTGCTTAACAATAAACAAACTGATGTATTTTATTTTCTGAAAAACTTTTAATCCTACATAAATTTTGTGTGTTCTGAATCATTAAGCTTTACCTCAATATTACCGCTATAGTCTTTACCGTGTGATTCAAAGAATAGCATATAGCATACCGTATACATAACATAGAATAGAAGATATAATGAAAGTGTTATCACATTTATTTTACAAACAAAAACTACACAGTGGCCACTTGCACTAATCATCCCTAATTTGGAAGTGCTATTTTTAGGCAACAACGCCCACCATTAAGAGTGTGGAGCATGATTTGTGTGAAGTGTTTTAACTTTTTTTTTTGGCAAACAGTCACACAAAGATTATTCAGATGTCGTTATTTGATCTTTCCCATTTATTTTGATATTTTTTAACGATCGTATAAATAAGAAATCTCATCGAATAACACGAAACTCGTGGTATATGAATGAATTATAATTATTACATCTAATCTAAAATGAGCGTTAGAATAATTATTTCATAAATTATAGAAACACTTTTCAATGGACTCTACCACAATAACGCCTTATTATCATGAAAAACATTTTCATTTGTTTTGTTATGTCAAAATATCAACATGAAAATAACCTTACAAAAACATGTTCAGTTAACAAAGCTACTTATGTATAATAAGTGTATGAGTCGTATGCAGTAAAATATATCTGTAGGACATACTGTGTACTGGGTAATTTTCTACAATCATTTTCTGCTGCCAACTATAGAAATTTCTATACAGTCGGAAAGCCCCTAACAACAGCCACACTATAATGTCATTGATCTCAACAATGATATATTTGCCAGTCAACTAGACTTCCGCTGTCAGTATGAATTTACCAAAATTATCCGACCGAGACAGTTTGTTGAGCCCTAGAATCATTAATTGGTGAGGCCTGTCACCACATTGGTTATATCTGCCACTGTCTTTAATAAAGTATGATACTATCTATCTTCTTAATATCCCAAAATCTTTAAGTAGCTCAGATAGTTTGCAGTGACCATTCTGCTCTAATAAACAGTCGTTGTTCTTTGTAAGGGCTCGATCATACAGTTCTGTAGGTTATTCTTTTATTTCACAGATATATTCTTTTGGGCTGGGAAACATATTGGTTATTCATTTACGTAACTATACAACATATTCTAGATATTTAAGAAAATGTTTTAACACCATTGAAAAAAAAAATGATCCTGTATCATCGTTGTTAATTCCAAAGCAGAAACTAAAATAAAAGGATATACATACAAATTAACAGAAATTTATGCCGTAATAAGTTCCCAATCTTTGATTTATAATCGCTTAACTATTTATGTTATGCACTGAGGGAAAACATTTTCCTCAATGATCTAGTTACATGTAAAAGGATGAAAATGATACTATAAAAGCATTAACACATTCAATAATAAGTGCTCGCGACACCACGTAAAAGTTCGATGTTTGTCAGAGATGTGTATCATAAAAGCATTGATTCAGTTGACTTGGATTGTTTGTTTGTAGTTAAGCACAAAGCTACACAAAGGGTTATCTGTGCTCTGCCAACCACAGGTATCGAACTCGGTTTCTAGCGGTGTGAGTTCACTGTGGATGAGAGGGAGGGTTGAGTTGAAGACTGAACATTTAGTTCCTGGTTTTAGATTATTTCAACACTTAAAAAAAGATATGATTCCAATAAAATTGCATTGTTTTGTTGACAGGGTGAGAATTCACACCCTTAAAGATTTAAAATTAGAACTAATAACATTTTATACTTTTGCTATTTATATGAAGGTGAGAATTTATAGAAAATAATGTAAAGCCATGATAGTATCATGTGAAACTAAAACCAAAAATGAAAACAATCAGTTCATTACGATAATTTTATGATTATTATAAGGTTTTGTGAACATAATTTTCAGAAAACAGTAATTCTTCAAAATGCACATAACTATAATTAAGCTTACTTATATAAATTATGTTTAATTAAAAGTATAACTATTTCATAATTCTCTCGTATTGTTGCTTATGCAAGTGCTTAAAAACTGTCATAGGTTTCTTGTATAAAGCGTTTCCGTTTGCTTTCGTTAATGTTTTGTAGAAAGATGCCGCAAACAGAATTCTGTGCTGTAACCCAGCAAGCTAAACTTTATGTCTCGCCGAGGCAGAAGTAACAGTAATGAGTAAGTAACATTTGATAAGATAGCTATTTTTGGGGAGAGGGAGGTTCAAAACATTATGCTAAAATTGTATTGAGAAAGCAAGTTTATATATATATATATTATGCTGGAAACATAGAACTCTATTGAATTAAATATTTACAAATTATGTTCAGCTTTGATATAATTATTTACTTTCATTTTCTTTCTACTTTTGCTCTTTTGTCTTAGACTGTTTATTTATCTACTTGCAATAATTTTTATGAAATATTTTGTTGTTGTCTATTAGAGCTGCAATGAAAATATCAAACTTTTCCAAATAGTGATTTATTCTTCATCAAGATTCTTATTGAAGAAGCGATACTTTGAGATAGCTCTTTAGATTGTGTGCAACAATATACACTATTGTAAGATTTTAAGTAGCTTATTATTATTATTCACAGTGTTACATTGTTTTATAATGCACTGTACAAACAGACACGGTGACAAATCCACATATTTGATGAAAATGGCATTAACAACCAAATATCTGTCTTCGTATACGAAATTCGCATTTGATTTATACTAAACCATCTCTGGAAAAACTATTATATTGATATATTTTGGAATTCTGACTGAAAGATTTTTAAAGAATTATTTGCTTGTTTGTATTGACACGTAAAGATACACGGTGGGCAACCTGCGATGTTCCAACAGCGGTTATCAAACTCCAAATTTTAGCATTATAAGCTCTCAAGTTTATATTTGAGCCACCGGAGACATTCTGAAACATATTCGATAAGTTGCCACTAAAAAATTAGATTTTGAGAAAGGCGTAAGCCATAACCCTGTGTTCTGTGTTTTGAAGTGTATCACCATATATATTTAATTATTATTATTTTAGCTTCATTAATTCATTTAATAAGATTAATTCAGAAAAAAAAATGCATCCAGATTAAAGGTTGTTTGGCGAAGTTTAAATTTTTAACTTATCAATTCAGTGTGTTCGTAGATCAGTGAAAACTTAACAGTGTTATAAAAATGGTAGTTTGAAGTTAAGCACAAAGCTACATGAAGGGTTATCTGTGCCCTGCCCACCACTGGTATAGAAACCCGGTTTCTAGCGGTATAAGTCCACAGACATATTACCTTTTAATAATTATATTTAAACTCTTAAGAATCATGATTACTTATACTTTCAGGAAAGAAGTGTTAAACATAAGGAATATTATGATTTCATTTGAAATATTAATATCAGAAAATTTAATTAATTATAAATCTTTACCTTGGTGATATATATATATATATATTATCAAATGTACCAGTACCATACGTTTAGCATAGAAAATAATTATTATTTTATGTTGAAACCAAACACTTTAATATATTTCTCTTATTTTTTACTGACGTTTCTATGACTACACAAATCATCTTGAGCTGTATTGTTACCCAAAGTCAGTACAAAAACTATATGAATGGGAGTCGACTATATGTAAACTACTCAACCATTATACGTTCATAGAAGCGTTATTAATTTATTTGAATAAAAACTTCAGAGAAGGAAGGATAAAGAAAACCTTTCGAAAACAAACAAGATTGAAGGGAAGAAGAGCAGAGGGAGACAAAGACAAATAACATCAGAAACTGGATGATAACAGAAATACCAGCATAGAACTTCTACAGGCTACCAGAGATTGAAGTGGCTGGAGGCCCATGATCGACAAAGTCTGTAATAGATATGGTATACAAGCAAGCAAACATTCAGAAACAGTCAGAACATTGTCATTCACATTTGTTTTATAAATGTCAATAAGACTACTGGGAACTGAGAAGGAAATCTCATATAAATCTAATCACTGGTTTTATTTTACCTTCTTTGAAACTGTTTAACAGCGCATATATCATAGTATACATGCACTTTTGGATAGGAAAAACGCCAACATTCAATATCTCAAAAAAATTACGTTAAACGCATCATTGTTTAAAATAATTCTGAAATTAATATTTTTCATGATAATTCTTCTTTGACAATAGAAAAGATCACATTAAATACGGTTGAAGTATTTCAAAATATTTGAT
The DNA here is from genome assembly GCF_000517525.1 of Limulus polyphemus. Classification (NCBI taxonomy): domain Eukaryota; kingdom Metazoa; phylum Arthropoda; class Merostomata; order Xiphosura; family Limulidae; genus Limulus; species Limulus polyphemus. The sequence continues at coordinate 450,906 of NW_013665838.1, read as the reverse complement.
ATTGTCATTATTACACTGCCATCATAAATTATTTTTCTTTTACAAGAGCAATATTTTACCATGGTTTATGCATTCGTTTGCATTAAACCTTTACCTATTATTGAATATAATGTTAACGTACCATGTTTGAGTAGATAGAATATGAAGGTATATTCTATCTCTTCATACCTGCTGTTTTCTCACATGCTTCTTCCATAATTAATTTATTTGTTTTTTGTCTATCTGACTTTAGATATCAATACCACTACCTTATGTTTTGCTGTAAATACTACCGTGATATTTCTGGTTTAGGATATTCAATAAGAAATAGCTTGAAGATCCAGGGAAAATATTAATAACGGAAAAGTATGAAGTTCGGTAGATAATCTATCTCTCCTAGACAGGTGGTCATCTAAAATCACTTTTGCAGCTCGACAGAAAAACGCTCTAGGATCCTACGATTTCGATATGAATTGATTGCCACGTGATATCCAATATATTTGCTCAGATAATTACTTATTTTTCAAAATATTCTTATATATACTTTCTATTGAAATTACATATAAAAATATTTTGAAAAAATAAGGGATTTGCTGAGTAAAAATATGAAAAAAATACCCAATAAAGAGAAATTGTATAACATAAAATCAAGGTTTTAATAAAAACAATGGTGGGTAATTAGCAAGTAAACAGGCGACTGATTTTCTAACCAAACGAGCATCAAATCAGTTGATTTCCACAAATGTATCAGAAAAATAAAGAACCCAAGCTAAAGTAATAAGTAATAAAGTACATAAAATTTTAATTTTCTATTTAGAGATATTTCCATTACATCTGTTAACCTTATAAGATAAGTTGTTTTTCTGCAAATATCATAAGAATTTCAGTACTTAATAAATAAAATGTTCATGGTTATTCTGGTAAAACAAAAACATAAGATGTAATGTTTTTCACACGCCTACTTTTTTTACTAAAACTGCACATTAATTGTATGTTACAAGAGAATATGAAATATTTCTATTCAAGTAGCTTCTCGTGTATTTTGACAAATTTACTATACGGTTTTGGATGGCGAGATATGTCTTAATATATAAACTGGATGTCAGAAAATATATATTTAATAATAGTTTTCTACCAGTTCCTAATCTCAAAATTAACTCCTTAAGATTTTTTGTTAAAAGAAGCTTCATATAAGCGTCTGAAACAGAGTATTTCGGAAAAACTAATTCCAATGTTCAATTGATGGATCTGCATATTCTATTCTAAAAATATTTTATGTATTTAAACATCACAATAAACCATGAAAATATTAATGACGATAGTGAAATAATCATTCAAACTATTTATACGGAAGAAGTACAAATTTTGCGTAATTAGATTGATAGCGATTTTTTTAGTTTAAAAAGAAAAAGTAGAAACTATATCAAACAATAAAATAAAGTTAATTAGTAAAAACTTATTTTGTTTTCTTTAATAAACAGGCTGACATTAGTTGGTAGGTGACTTTTCTAATTGTCATTTCTTATTATACGTACTCTTTCTTCTAAAAGAGTTAGACCTTCATCAAAAATTATTTCATTTACCAAAAGCGCCATTTGACAGCTGTTTTTTAGGTTTAAATTATCTTACTTTCGGGTGAATTTCACTATGTAAAATTATATCAAAAACGTTTTCTAAACTGTAGCCTTCACTTAGTTTAAAACTTCATTTGTCATCTATTCTATTTATTGATTATAATCGTAAAACAGGTCTAATAAGAGCTACGCATTTCTCTTTCGATGCTACACATTCTCATTATTTTCTTAAAAGTAAGAATGAAACTTAGTTTATTCAGAGCTTGGACATGTTTGGATTTCCCTACTCTTGTAATAACATTATAATTTGGGATCAGTAAAATTACACAAATAACAAAACCTCAAATTCGATAAAGCTTAATCTGTAAAGTAAATCGATTTAGCACATGAGTAGTTATTAGAGTACTCCTGTGCCCAAAGGATGCCGCTTCCGTGGGAGATCGCCATGTGATGAGTGGAGATCAAAGAATGCCCCCTGAGATTTACATAACTGTTACATAATATGCAAACGATTTTTAGTTTGAGTGCTGCTCTTAAGCCAGCACGTTGCTAGGCCGCCATGACAGGCAGAAGTTGTCATGCAACCAGAATGCGTGTTGTTAGGGCCACAAAGTGGCACTGGAAGGCGCTTGTATATTATGAGAGTGCACATAGTTCATGAGTAAATCACCAGAGGGTAACATTAGTTTTATAGTAATAATCAAAAGTTTAAAATTAATAACAATGAGTTTAAGTTTCACTTTACAACGAAAACATTAAATCTACTATTTTAATCGTATCGTCTTTATAGTTTTTGCTTATGTACATTTTACGAAGACGGATAGTGTTTCTATAGGCAGAGAGTGTTACTAGAGGTGAATAATGATACTAAGGGCAATGTTAACATAGTTTGTAGGATCATCGATTAAGAATAGTATTCTACTTTATTTGCTTAGCATACTTTTTACAATTATCAATCATTTCACTAGTGTATTAGTTCTAAAGTTTTTGGTTTTATACTTAATCATACTTTTTACTGTTTCGAGACCTGGATAATGCTGCTATAACATTTAGCATATTCATTATAGTTGTTGCTTCTATATTTCATCATACTTTCTGCAATTTCTGAAGGGGGGAGATTTTTGTGATATCATCTCTAAATATCCCAGAATGGTTCGATATACGATCTTATCTTTATGGTTAAATATGCTATTCCCCTACCCATATAACTATGATTTTGATTGTTCATGATAAAATATTTCCTTTTGCACATGTTACTTTATAGTTTTCACTTGCATATGTTATACAAAGGCAGATGGTAATAGTAGGTGGATCGTATTACGAAGGTTCTTTTGGCAGATGATCTTGATAGATGTATTGTGTGTGTTTTACAAAGGTGGATGGTATTACTATACTTCTGCAGGACAGCATACATGTTTCAACTTGTCTCAACTTATGTTTATAGTTTTCATTTATATATTTAATTTTATTAGGTGGAAGGTGTTACTAAATAGACTGTGTTACAAAGGTTTTATAGGTGGAGTCTTACTAGGCGTATTGTGTGTGTTTTACAAAGCGAGTGATGTTTCTATAGGATAGTCACATTGTATTGCATACAGGTTTCAAGTTGTGTCACCTTATTTTTATATCTTTGATCTATATATTTATCTGTATTACATGTGTTTCTATAAGCGGATATGTCAGTAACACGTTTAGCTTGCTATTGAAAAGTCTTTATCACACCTAATTTTTCATTTTTATAAATATTGAATGGGACAGCCGATTATGTTTTTATGGATTAGTACGCATTTAATGTATTGTAGTATAGTTTTCTCTTCTATAATTGATTTGCATAACATAATATTTACAATTATTGATCTGAAAAGGATGCTTATTATAATCTCTAAATATCATGCAATAATTTAACATACAAGCTTACAGTTTCACTTGTTTGGCTTTATGATTAAATATGCTATTCCTCTACCCATATAACTATGATTTTTATTGTATATAATAGTTCATTACTCACTTACATTCGTTTTACAAAAACTGGCAGTGCTTCTATGGGCAGATGATGTTGTTATTACAAGGTCTTAACTAAGGATAGTATTACTTTAGGTGGACAGTGTAATTTAGGACAATGTTTCTGTCGGATATTAACACATCTGCTGTTTTGCTTTTACAATTAAAAATCATATTTCAACAAGACAGCTAATAGAACACTGTCACATATGTCAGTTTTTACCGTACATATTATCAATTATTTGCAGGAGTCAAATATTATAGCCATCAATTTACCTTACCTACTTTTACAATTATTGATTTAAATTTTATATTTAGTTTTAAGTTGATCGCTAAAGATTAAAGGATTACTATTGCAGAAAATCTTACCTCTCTGTAGATATGTTCATAGCCCTTGTCGAGAGCTTGTTTCTTGCAGATTGAAACTATTTGCATATAGACTAAAAGCTCGATAAACTCTGATTGCTAAATATGATTACATATCACTCTATGTAAGTGATATTCTTACTATTTTTTTCTGTGTTTGCCATCAAATGAATTCCAGATACTTGATGACCAGTGTCATACGTATACAAACAGTGTGGGCTATTTGAACATATTACTGATGCATACCAACTGAGAGTAAGCTTAGAAATATTTGATCTTTGTGTTCACTTAAGGCTAAAACAATTAATGCTTTCTTTTCTACAGAACTGACACACAAACCAGAGGGTGCTACTAAAGAGAGAAAACATTTGAAAGTTAAAATCTTACAGATTTTTGAATATTATTTAATATTTATGTTATCATTTGTAGTAGTTTAGGTTAAATACCAAAATAATAACTAAATTTAGTAAGATTGGTAAATAAAAATAGTAGGGTTAAAAATTTAAATTAGAACTTAGTGATGTAACCTGTACTACAACGTTAGAATAAGCTTAGGATGTGTTGTGGTTTTTTGGGCCTAGCTATAATTCAACTTACTGGTAAATCATAAAACAGGTGAAATACTTTGTTTTGTTAAATGAATACAACCTAAAGATTAGTTAGTTGTCTCTTCGTGTTTTAAGGATCAACTTGTTTATTTGACTTTAGATACATTTCTCAAAATTCAGTTTATAGGCAGGTTATAAATCAGGTAAATACATTGTATCATTAGTATTATGTAAACATCAAATATACTAAAGACTAGTTATTTATCACTTCTATGTAATTAAAGATAAACTTAATTACTATAGTGAGAACATAAAATAGTGATAACAACTGTAATATATTTGATTCTCAAACGTTAAGCATAACATTGCTGGCAATAGGATACGGGTATTTACTGTTGAGTATTTTTTCCACACCACAGATACAATAGTTAAGACTGGTGTAGGAACTAAGGAGTTTTTTAGGTGTGATAGGTGCAATGAATGGATTTTATTTATGAACTCGGGACTGGTATGTACTTTTAAGGAAGCTAGTACTAGTGAAGTTGTACAATTGTTATGTAGGCTGTTTAGGTTGGAGGCTATCCATATTAAAGTAGAGGCAATAGATAAAGAGAAGCGTAAACTGTGGGAAATGGCAGCAGGATTTGAAAAGGAGCTTAAGCTATTACTTGCAAAGGATACACCAACTAACAATGACTTTTGGGAATATTAGAACGAGAACTATTAGAGCCAAAAGTAGTGGAGTTATTTTTAATGAGCCTATTCTATCGAGCAACAAATTTCAGCCCTTGGCTTATGCAGATGAGGAACTATCTGAGGGAAGGAAAACAAAAGAGTCAGAGAAGGATGTGGATGGTAAACTTAAGGAGGTTGTAGTTATAGGTGATTCCTTGACAAGGCATGTATATAGGATAACCTGTGAGGTAAATAGGGAGAAAAGAATTAGATCATGCAGGAGCACAGGTGGAGAGCATGATATATAGTAAAGGGGGCTAGCAATGATTCACATGTAGAGGCTAATAATGTAAGAAAAGGTTGGTAAGTACAGGCGAATCCTAGAAGAAAACTTGCTTATGTCAGCCAAGAATTTAAAATTGGGCGGAAAATTTGCATTTCAACAGGATAATGATCCAAAGCACAAGGCCAAAGCCACGCTAGAGAGATTTCACAATGAGAAAGCGAATATCCTTGAGTAACCCAGTAAAAGTCCTGACTTGAATCCAATGGAAAATGTGTGGCAAGATTTGAAAATTGCAATCCATCAACGATCCCTAATGAACTTGTCAGAATTGGTGCAATTTCCCAGGAAAAATGGGTAAAGATTACACCATCCCATTGTGAAAAACTGATAGAGATGTATCCAAAAAGACTCACAGCACTAATTGCTGCCAAAGGTGCTTCCACCAAGTACTAACTTAGGGAGCTGAATATTTATGCAATCAGCAAATTTCAATTGAAATATTTTCTTTGTAGAATTTGCTGATATTCAACCTTCTTCACGCGTAACAGTTTTAAGTTTGGATGTTAGAGTTTGAGTAAAAACAAGTCAATTGAAAATAATAATTACTTATTTGTATTTCATCAAAATGCAGCATTACTGGTAGGAGTGAATACTTTTGCAAGGCACTGTAGGTCATTAGGGCTAAAGGACAGTTTCGTCTTTGTCAGCTGGTCTCCTAGCAAGGCAGCCCAAAAAAAAACCCTTCCTCACCAACAAGATCAGGAAGACGAGTGAGCCGAAGATTATGCTGCCTGTACTGAAACAAAGTGGTTTTTTTTGACTAATCAAAGTTCATTTTGCACAGATCTGATGGGAATCACTTTGTCCCACATCGATGTGGATAAGAGTTTCATCCAGTATGCTTGAATGCAAATGCAAAACATCTGTATGGCCAGGTGATATGAGAATGAATCTCTGACCAAGGTGTGGGACGCCTGTATTTTGTGAAAGGCATTGTTTATGTGGACAAGTATGTCGAGATCCTCGAGTTCCGGTTATAGCCAACAATTCAAGATCACTTCAGTTGAATGGACAAGTGTACATTCCAGTATACCATAAGTAAGAAAAGGTTGGTAATATTCATCCATTCTATGCAGTAGATGTGAAATAAAGAGGAAATTTCACTCTACATGTATTGTAAAAACATCATATGTTTTATTTCATTGCTTAAAGTGAAGAACTATTTTGGAAAGGAAAGGATAAAGATACTACGCTGGCCAGTTAACAGCTCTGATCTCAACCAAATCGAAAACTACTGGAAGGTATTGGTTAACAAAGATAATAAACAGAGAAGCACCTTGGAACTAGAGGAATACCTAGTCCGCGTGTGGCATCATAAACTCACCCCTACCAACATTCAGACCCTTATGCACTCTATGCCACAGGAATGTCAAGCAGTTATCAAGACCAGAGGGGACACAACCAAATATTGAAACAAGAAAAAGACTCTGTGACCACTTTCTCCTCAAATAAGTTAGTGGTATTATCTTTAAATCTAGATCTTCCTACTCAGAGAACATTTTCGAATTTATTTAATATTTGTTGATTACTCAGGCCTGCGAATTTAAACTTCATTAAAGTTGTTTTGGTTTTCAATAAAGGATTTTCCGTAATTCAGCTTCGCAGATTTCGAAAATAATATTTATTTTTTTAATCACGTAAGAATTCTTTAAAAATCAGGAAGAAAAAATAACTTTTACTTATATCAAATTATTATTTCGTTTACCACAATGAACATTTTACATTATTATGCTTGTTAACAAAAATACAAACAAACTGAAGAAAAGTGAAGAAAATTAATGTAAAACTAATATACATACTCATTCATTCTGATTTTTTGTTTTATCTACATCTTTTAGTCTCAAAACTACGTATTGTAGTCTTTCTTTTATGTATTGCGTTATGATTTTTTTGTGAAAAATATGTACGTAATGGAGGAAAATGGATATCATTTTCGGATTCAGCGTACAGGAATTACTGTATAACATGTAAAAATTTCAAGACAATAAAACCGTCGCAGGCCTGTGTTATCTGCTGTGATACGTTTGTCACAACAGATTTGTTAATAAAGATACATATATATGTTTGAATGTCGGAAATATGAGTCAGTTTACACCACACAATGTTTATAACCGTTTAACACTAGTTATGCTTCAAAAATACACAATCTGGTAAAAGATTACAAGAGCCAAGAAAAATGGGAAATAAATTGGGTGATGCAATAATTTTTCCCCCACTGTAAATAGACGGAGAGAAGATAATAACGTCACCTGTTTGTTTTGATTTCCATAAACTAAGTTGTATTTGATTTTGTCTCAGATCTTTCTTCTCCGAGTTTTGTCAATCTGAAGCATCTTCATTATAACTTTTAAGTTCTCAACAGAAAACGTAGAGTTAATCCCAATCTATACAATAATCAATCCATCAATATAATAATATCAGCTTTAATTTATTGATGAAAGTTACTAAGTGCACTAAATACTATAAAAACCTACCAGATTACTGCAATTAGGTACTGAACATATTAGATTTAGATGAGAAATGTCAGTTGTACACATGAAGTCGAAATATATTTCATGCGTGAAATAGCATATATTGCCAGCAGATGGTGCTTTCGTTCAGTGGTTTGTGATTTAAATACGAGACACATTAAATAATAGTTTATTATTTATGACTGAAAAGGCACATTCGAAAGCTCTTTGCTACTGTAAATCGTTTTGTAAGATTTTTGGTAAAGATGAAATTTAACATTTTTTAAATTGCAACGATGGATAGCATTTAAAAGTTTGAATACATTATATACACAGCTATATAGCAACATGTGATTGAATGATCTATTTACGAAAATTATATATAGTTTAATTACAAGTTCAAGTATTAGAAAGTATAAATTTTTCGAAAATGGAACTTTTATGATTTTATTAAATCATTGTATAAAGAAATTAATTTCTCCACCGATTTCCCCAAACTGAAAGCTTGCGAATACTTGTTAGAACGTTTTAGGGACATTAATATATTCTTTATCATAGAAAACGAGAATAAAATGTCATATAAACATTCTGCTGTGGCTACAAATGAATAATCTGGTTTGGTAAATTCCTGATACTTAATTCCTTCTTTTCAAATATTTCTTAATTTTTTTTCACATATCTCGATGTTCACCACATACCTTCTAAATCTTCAGAATATACACACGATTTTGGTGTTTACAGTAAATATACCAGTTAACTTTTAAATAAAACATGTATCACGTTTTATAAGAATTATTTGTATGTGCTAATGTTGTCGCCACAGATGAGCGACGTGGCTCCGCGAACTACAAGGTTTACTCATTTATGTTTGGTACATGGTGGATTTTCGATCATTCAATATTACAAAGTCCCCACAAATAAACTTAACAGAGATCTTCTCGTATAGCAAGATATTACTGCCAAAATAACTCACATTTCAATAGTATTTGTCCACGAAAATGACGAATTTAGGTTTTTTGTCGGACTATATTCATCTTACACAAAATAATAGAAGTATTCACTTAAACAGGTATCACAGTTAGCCACCTTACAGCAGCAAATAAGCTTCGTTGAATTTAAATCGGTTGCGTGGAAATTAACGTTTTATTCTAAATGAATAATGTCACTACTACTTAGTATGATACAGTGCTAATTTGCATACAGCTTTAACGAACTTAAAATGTATTTAATTTTGTATTTATTATTTCTTTTTACATTAACACATCGAAATCAATAAACGTCGGATGAGATTTTGTCGAATAATTCATACTTGTTCATAGGCTTCATTACTTACTCTATGATTCAGTTATCACATGTTAAGGAAAAACAATGTGTTTTCAAATTGGCATTTCTAGATAGTTATCTGTGCAAATAGGCTGAAGTAAAGTGTTACAAGAGCTGTTCTGATTACATGATTTGTAGATATCTGAAATATATATATATATCGTTGGAGTAGTTTGGCAATCGACAACTTTTGTGACAGTAAGCAGTGTTCTTTCGTAATAAAAAATCCAAATGTGGTTTCTCTGAACTGGGAGTAAAAACCTGTTATCAGATCGTCTTATGTAATTTGTGTGTCTGTATGTGTTGAGAAACTTATAGTGCTAGATTTTATATAACTGATGTGTCAGAAAAGGAGATGAAGAACAAATAGTTAAGCATTAAAAATTAAGAAGGAAATCACAGAACTGTAGGCAATCTTTCTTCTGATTGTCAATAAATGTTGTTATCACTATACTCAAGCTGGAATTCACTATATAATGACTTCTTATCACAATCATTGTTCTGTTCGTTCATCAGAAGAATAGCAGTTAAACAAAAACTTTGAAGAATTACTTGTTTTAACAAGTACAGCTGAATCTCTAAGTGCCAACAATTAAATATTTATAAATCACTTGTTCATGATATCAACTTAAAAACATATAATAGAATGACATTAGTATAATTAACTGGAAGAAAACAGTTAACTTTATTATCTTCTGATATAATATGAATCTAGAACTAATTTCATTTAATCAACATTAATAATACTGAATGCTAAATACGTGTACCAAAAATAATGTTCTGATTTATTAGGTAAGAACTGTTATATCCTGATATCTTTTTGTATATCTCACTTAGAACTGTGAAAATTTAGTTTTCAATCGATATTGATAGTATTGCAACACAGATTATAATAAATAAATCTATCAATTTAAAGATTACTTTGATAGTTAGAGGTTTATAAGTTTTAAAGCTGATTTGAGAGAAAATATTACTTCGGTTGATTCTATTTTCCTAGAATAGGTTATTAGGTACAACAGACACATGCAACACGAGGCCGTCACATATTTTGAAGGATAGGGTTAATTCTCTATTCTTAGAAGATTAGTAATTGGGTTTTTAGCAGGATGTTAGATTCAAACATATCATCTAGAAAGATCAAACTTGTTGTTAAGAGTCGTAAAAAGCCTCGTTTTATTACTTATATTCATGTTAGGCAAAACTAGAGAAATAAAAAAGAAAAGAATGAAGTATTTTGTTTTCGGCCTTTGGAAACTTAAAGGAAAAGTAGTTTGTTCTTTGAATTGAAACGTTTCCTAATATAGTTGACCAATTAAACAACAAAAATAGTGCTCTTAATTAATCGTTGATATGATAGTATATTGAAAGCAATAAATAGTTTTTTTTTGTTTCATATACTGGTGTGGATAAATTAGTAATTATGTAGGTTCACAACATTGTTGAAATAACATACAAGAAATAAGCGTAGCAGCGTTCTATGGGTAATCTCATTTACTGACGGATTTCTGGAGGAAAAAAAATACTAGAACGTTCAAGTAAGTCCTAAGTCATAAACCAAGTATATACTATTGCAGATGGTCTTCTAAATGTACATATCTGCGTTTAGTAGAAATTTTTATTTATTATTCAAAATAGTTACACATTAGAATATTGATGATATAAGGAATCTTAATCACTTTTATTAAAGCCACGACACATTTGATGATAAATCAAAGATAATGTTAAGAGTTATTGTACCAAGGTCGTACAAATGCAAAACCACTATAACATCAATATCGTTCACTAACTAGTAAAACAATTAAAACACTAGTATGCTTGGTGACAACAATAATATGTGTACTTGTTATAAAACTCAATTTTTAATAACACAACGATTTTTGTTCACAATTCTAAAAATGAGACTGTTTCCAGTCTCAAAAATTACAATAAAATACTACATAACTTACTATATAGGATAAAAGAAAAACCCTGATGAGACTGGAAAGAGTTTAATACATTCAGCAGGTTTCGACATATTTTACTGCATCATCTTCAGAAGTACAACGTTTTGCAAGAATCACACATATTTATATCCTTACAAAATCGCCATAATACAATTTACATATTAAATAATTTCACGCCATCTGCTGACAACATTTCCATCAGGTCCATCATCTTTATTCAATATTTTAAATTCACTTTTTTATATACTTGATTATCTTAATAGATTCACGTATATTCATATTAATAACATTTTCTGGTTGGGCAAAAGTAAAAGCTTTCTCAGTTTAGTCTCAGTAGCATGTTCAGCCAAAGGTGAAATAGTGATATTACTGTTTTCAACATTTATTTTGTGTTCATTCATTTTTGAATTTTAAATTTCTTCTGGATTGTCCTGTGTGTTATTAACGGGGGTGATAGTTTAGCGATTTACCACTTTCAGTAGCTCGGACTGTGGTAATCCAAACTTCACATATTTTCAGTGGATGTGCTCTACCGGACCCTTATTTCACATACCAAATTTCAAGGAAATCCATTAAGAAGTACTCGAGATTTAAAATCTCCAATTTTGATTAGAGTTCTTCTTTTTTTTTCGCACCTAAAGAACCGAACTTTACTTGAGAGAAAACATACTTAACTTTTATATTTTTTAACTTGGTATACTTATAAATCTTTATAACCTGTAATTAGGTGTCAACTTTGGCCAAAATATAAAACACTTGTGCAAAGTTATTCAACAAAAACCGCTCAATCTTAACCAAAAATTTTGCGCACGCATACGTAAGAAAGGCACGTGAGCTATTGGTCTGGAATTTTTACCACTGCTTCAACTAAGGGTAAAGATGGACTCTTTTAGTTTTTTCATTCGGATTAGAGATGGCTGATTTAGAGCAGCAAAAGTATAGGGTGAAAGCACATGCAGATACATAAATACTGGTTAGGCCTAGCAACTTAAATTAGCAATTTTTTGCTCAAATTTTCAAAAGAATCATATGGGTGGGCAGTTATTATTCATTGCCAACATTTAAGCCCAAATTTGATAAAGTTTATGAAATTCTTCTAATTAAAGAGTGCTTAGTGTCACATGATATTAGCTTAAGCAATTAGCGTAAATAATGATGCTTGATACGGCGGTACGGATTGCATCAGGGTGATGACAAGAAACTGTTAATCTAGATTCTATGGCGTTTCTAGAAAGGAAGTTATTAACACTGTTTTAGAAATGAAAAACTATCACCACATATTTTAAAGAACCTGGTTGGTTCTGTAAAGTATGGGTCTGTTCCGAATAATAAGGTTGCGATTCTAAATCTAATGTTGGCTATTATTGAGTGTCACTTTCTTACTTGATGTGGTTTGTTGGTGTGCATTGACAAAAAGTCGTGATATTCATGTATTTACAAAAAGTCATGATATCTAACCAAAAACACCTTAGATGTAAAAAAAGGTGCGGGCAAAAAAGGATTGAGTCTGAGACTTAAAGGAATGATAAGAATTGACGGCCAAACTGGTAGCTACACTTATAGCATTATTAAAAATTTTAGAGCAAATATTCATTAATTAGTGATCTAGACTGCATATTTCGTTTTACCCACCATTATACCCCAAGTTGAACAAAAACACGGCCTGTCTAACTAACGAATGAGTATTTGCTAACGTATTATTGATTAGATTGTAATTTTGAGACTAGGATCAGTCTCATTTTTAGAATTGTATAAAAAATCGTTGTGTTACTAAAAAGTTTTTTAATATTGAGCATTACACAAGCGCTAATGAATTTTTAAATGTGTGTACGTGTAAGATCTATCATTTCATTCAATTTGTTACTTCTAGTTGAAAATATTTGTTACTATACTGTTTGTCAAATGTCTTCAAGATGTTTTGATTGGTGACCTTCAGATTTGTTAAGCATACTATGATTATGTATAAAGTGTAATTTGTCTGTTTAAACATGAAGTAACTATTATTAAGTCAAAAATAACAATAAGTGAGCATAAATGCATTCTCACTATATGTATATGTATATATATATATATATATATATACCATTCTATGAATCACTCTAGATACAAACTCTGGAATATAACCTAATCAAAGCAACAAGATGGATTCTGATGCAAAAATATGCAGAGCCTCAAACATCGTGTAAAAACTCGTTTAAAACAATATCTTTTCCAATAAATAAATATTATATACATAGAATATAGAATATTTGTGTAAACTTTATCAAATAAAGGAAAGAAACCGTAAAAATATCATTCCCACAACTTTTTTATAATATACGGCTTAAAAACAGTCGACAGTAAAGAGAGAGACAAATAAAATACAACTAAATGTGGGAATTTTAAAATTTACCTCAGTGAGAAAGAAAACTACACATGTATACAGCATTCACCGTTTATCAAAATTAATCACCATTTCCCAGCCCTCGGTGTGTGAAAACTATTAAAGAAGATATGATCTGCTCAACAACATACATAAATAATGTTCATAGTCTGCAACCATTAGCAGGAAGACAGATTCTCCTAATGAAACAGAGTAATGAAAATATAACATATTAGTACAGCAGAGCCATTGGAGAGGATGAATAGAATTCAGCTCTTGAGCTCGACATTCCAATCTCATAACGATCGCAAATTAACAACAGAATAAAAACTAAGATGTCTTGCTTAAAACTACCTAATATCAGAAAAAAAATAGAAATTTAATTTTCTTTCCAAAATGCAAAAATTAAATAAAACTATAGTGTAAACTCTTTGTAATTTGCCATAGAAAATTTAATTTATAATAAATACGTGTGTCATTTACGCTCCTTATGTTTGTTAATTGTAAAATGAGTGGTTATGTTAAGTAAAGCTCTTAGTTAATAAAAATTATCGGAGAAATAATTTGTATTGTCTCTTAAAAGCTTTAGGGTGAAAAATGTCTTTGTTTCTATACACATATTTTGCTGAAAAGATTGTTTTTTCTCTTTACATGCAGCACATCACCTCACATCTGATAAATATTTCTTATGTTACATTTAGAATACACGAGTTTTAATTGTGATAACAAGGACTGGTAATGGAAAAATTAATTTTGAGTTTTGAGTCTCTTTGTACTGTTTTTGATTAATATTAATTTTATCATTGTTTTATAGTGCTGATTAAAAATCGACTGTTTACAATTAATGCATTTCATAACTTTAGAACTATTTATATATATATATATATATATATACACAACAAAAGACACATACATACATCACTACAAGAAACTACTTTGATCACTGTTTATGGCCGCTTTGTTTTCAGTCTTTATTTATTTTGAAATATTTTCAACGATATTTCATTTCTATTATATCTCACTATCAATTTGTTTTTGTTTTGATATATTTCTATTTTATTACTTCTACAGCTATGTTTGACACTTCAATATTTTTATAAATCCTTTCTTGTAACGTACTTTTTGTTTTACATTAAAATTATTTTATTTCTTTCATTTCTATCTAAAACTGTCGTCTCTTTGCTATACCTTAGCTTTTAGACAATGACGTTAATATGTCCCAGGTGCACTTTCCGTATTGTTGACATTCTTTTTATGTCTGACTTCATGGTACGAAGTAATATTTATCCTCGCTCAACCCCAAGCATCTAGTTTTTTCCTCCATTTCATTGATTATCCTACACAGCACGAACAAATTTGGTTACCGAAAAGGCTGATGCAATACTGTACAAGTATCATTTGGTGTTCAAGATTGCTCAGTTGACATAGAGATAAAGAATGAAAAATTACTAACGGTTCGTAGCAAGAACGTGCACTACAACTAACTATTGCAGTTTCTATATAGTAACATCAGAAAGGCCTTTATTATATTATAGAGCCAAGATGTAACGAATTTGTTATTAAATATTTATTTTAATTTCAACTTTTTTTTTAATATTAAGTTTATATTTTAAAACATGCGTAGCTTATAGTGTTAAATAGGTACTGCGAAACTCCCGCCTATTCTTCAAATTTGTAGAAGATTCTAAAGAGTAATAATCAACAATATGTGTGTGTATAAACGCTTAAGTTTGTATTGTTATGTAAAACTGAAATTTCTAGAACGCCTCCGCAGCCTATAAATATAACTCAAGCGACGCGACGCGCTAAAGAGAGTATCTATTATTAGTTCGCTCTGATCAGTGTGCTATAAAACTTCGGAAGCTATAACTGTGACTGCTATAACGCTTACCAATTGTAAAACTTCAGATATTTGACCAGGAGCATTTCCAATGTTCGAACATTACAACTCATTTAACTTCAGTGGATTCTCATCGGACATTAGTATTTTTACGAAAACATTACATAACGTCACCGGTGGAAAAATCGGCGTGCGATCAGTGAAGGACAAAGCTAGCTAGCTTCCCGTTAAGCGAATCGTACCTACATCGACTCATAATTAACTCGCTCATCGTGAACCTTCGATAAGATATTAAGGAAGTTCCAGGCTAGAAAAAAAGGCTTTATATTCGTTGTA
>NW_013665838.1:429220-434899 GCF_000517525.1 Limulus polyphemus | reverse complement strand
GTGAAACTTTTGTTTATAAATCATTGTTCCTAATAACTATTTGTAATAATTGTTATTGTAAATTGTACTGTTGTGTGTATATTAAAAAAGAAACTGTGTATCAATCTTGTTGGCAAATATTACAAACTGACCATATATGGGCATTTATTTAAATACTAAATCCAAAGTACAATTTAACTACTGAATTTAAATTATCAGTTAACTCAATTTCAGACCATTTGAAATTCCAATACGTAACACAAGAATAAACGCAAGTGAAATCCCCAAGTTAAATTTAGCTTTAAATAAATTGCTAGAATTGAAGAGCAACTTTTTTCACCATTATTTACGTATAAACGTAATTTACAGCAAAATAACCCGTTGCTTTTAGTGATATATGCTCGCATATAGAGAGTTTGTATAGATTACATTATTACACTTTTGGAGCTGCATAATAAGGAAAATGATAAAAATTATTTGAAAATTGTTCTCTAAGTGTCAGGATCACCTAAAGCTTATATTTCGTGTGTTATACTAGTTGGAAAGAATGTGGTTAACATACTTACTTTCTAGTGTATATTAATACAAAGATATCTCATAACTCTCTCTACAATTCAATATATAACTGACATATCACTGTTGAAATTCTAGTGTATATAGAAACTGCAATAATAAATAGTTAACTGCGTTACATTAAAACGACTTTAGAGCCTCGCCACGACATTACAGTCCATGTCCTCACGTCCAATAATGCTCTATCTGACGAGCGTGAATCTTCACAATATCCTTGTAGTGTAATTTCCATTGTAAATAGCTTTGTCCTAAGGTTGCCATGACAAAAGCGCATCCTTCCTCTCTGCATACTTCCAAAATTTGTCTAGTGTACGAAAACAATGTTTTACCAGCGCCTGTTTCAACAAAAATCCATGAACTATATATTCTTCGACTTAACTGATATGTCTTCGTATCGAATAGCATGAATGCCCATTTTATTCTTCAGGTGCTGGAGGTATGCGATGATATGAGCAGATATGTCGTGGAAGAACCTTGTGTATACATGATATGTGTTGCTTTTCCAGATAGATATTCTCCTTAGTTATGTTGCGCACTGATGCCTGGTACACGGACGGATTCTTCTACTGAACTTTGTGTTCGTGTATGCTCACCTGTTACAAGACGCCGTATTTTACAATGTCATTAAGTATAAGGGCTATCTCTCTCTTGGAAATTCTAAGTTTCCGATCTGCATACATATTGCAATGACTTGCATGCATAAATGTTTTGAGTCGGAAATGACTGTTATGTACGTTTTTCCAAAGCGATCAATTTTTGATGGCATAACACTGCCTGCGAAACACCAAACAACGTCAAAACGTAGTTCTGGTACATTTCGTTCCTCCACAATTATATTTCGGTTGTGGTTGTGACACGATTTACAGATTTGCATATTCAAATTCTTTTAAATATAACATACTAAACCCTTATATTTGCATCACTTATCCCATCAACATCACATAAGTAATAAAACAAAACTCTCTGAAAGGCGACTAATTTTTCTCAGGATAAATAAGTTAACATTTTTGTGGTCATTGAAATCAAGCGTTTGATGACATTACCAAAACATGGAAATGTTAAACTAATGAAATATCACAAATAAACATAAGATCTATGATGTGAATATCTTCGCCATGCAACATATTAAGTTAATTCAGTCATTCTATCATCCGTAAAGGTTCTATGTATAATGTTTCTGGTGGTTAGGGCATTCGATTTTCTATTTACTAATCATGGGATCGAAAACTGTCGCCAAACATGTTTGCACTGTTAGTCTTTGAGGCATTATAATGTGACATTCGATCCCATTGGAGTAACTTTAGTGTAATTCAACAAACGTATAGTAGATAAGAATTTCAGCTAACTATAAAAACAGCTTCAGTAATTTGAAACTTGAGATACATTATTATACTTTTTCAGCCGATATGAGTGTTATATTAATCTAAAAACAAACACCAAATAGTATTAGGGAATAGAGTCCTTTCAAATTCTTCTAAATTTTAATAACGATAATATATTCTATTATTGCTTGGTTAGATTTAGTTTATTGTTGCAAATGACAAGATATTTCTGCAAAATGCTGTAAATATTTTAACACATGAACTGTTGGTTATGGAGCTCGACTCGCAATCAGCTTTGGGGACGTGATTATGTGGTGTTCAATCTCACTTTTTGCTATTAAAGGTTAGCACAAGAGTTGGCGGTAGGTGATGTTAACTAGCACTCTTCTCTCTAGTCTACAACTTTTATATTAGGGATGGCTAAGCAAGACAGCTCTCAAGTCACTTTGCCCGAAATTAAAGGAACAAACATTCTATTATGCAGTTGTTTTACTGAAAGCCAATATTTGGCCAGTAGAGGATAAAATAGTTAAGTTTATTTTCAGTCATATTATGGCGTAACGTCTCACTTATTAAAGTAATTTATCGAAGTTGGTGTTTAATAATAGCGATATAGCCCAAATGATTTATATCCTCTATCAGAACTCCCGTTAATTATTATTATGATCGAAATGGATGAAAAGCTGAATGTTATGTAAACATAATGTACAGGGATAGTTTAGTGAAACCCATGCGCTAGTTATACTAATGAAGATGTATTTTAAAAGCAATACTTTCCTTACTTATTCTTATTTATACTACTCTGTGAAAAGTTTCAATTTGAGGTATGTTAATTATGAAACATTTATTGTGAACACCTGGTTTTAATATATGTTTTAGTGTAGAGCCACTTTAACTTCAATAGATGTGTTGGATTTTCACATCAGATCAATAATATTACCATTCTATCAGTGATTTGCAGATACACAGATTAAAATTATATTTAAAATTTTACAGTTCTATGACTGTAAATCTACAAAGCCGGTGGTCATATATAGTTCTATGACTGTAAATCTACAAAGCCGGTGGTCATATATAGTTCTATGACTGTAAATCTACAAAGCCGATTGTCATATAGAGTTCTATGACTGTAAATCTACAAAGCCGGTTGTCATATAGAGTTCTATGACCGTAAATCTACAAAGCCGATCGTCATATAGAGTTCTATGACTGTAAATCTACAAAGCCGATCGTCATATAGAGTTCTATGACTGTAAATCTACAAAGCCGGTTGTCATATAGAGTTCTATGGCTGTAAATCTACAAAGCCGGTTGTTATATAGAGTTCTATAACTGTAAATCTACAAAGCCGATCGTCATATAGAGTTCTATAACTGTAAATCTACAAAGCCGGTTGTCATATAGAGTTCTATGACTGTAAATCTACAAAGCCGATCGTCATCTCATCATCCTATGTTGTTTTTACATTATTTATCACAGATTTTAGTTTTGAAGGGTTAATAATAATAATCATATTTTATTACAATCACTTTTAAGTGACCTTTATATATTCCTTTAGGTATTGTATTTAATTAACTGATTTGCTTAAACACTAAATGTTTTAATGAATGATTTTAAATGACAAATCTCATAATAGAGCGTTAGCAATAAACGAGTCCTTTCCATTATAAGTTTAAAAAAAAAAAAGAGTAATTTAATAGTACATTTTTATTATCAAAATCTATTTTGCCAAATGAAACCTGTTTTTATTAACAAGCATATAACTGTTTTCTTATAATATCAAGAATTTACGTTTTAAGATTTATTTCAAACATTTTGGAGGTTATTGACTTACCGTATGGCTTTTCTTTTGATGCAGGTGATTGTTTGACAAATTCTCCATAGGCTAGTGGCCACAGCTGGGTTAGAAAAACGCAAAAACTTAAAATTTTTGACATAGGGATCTTACGCATTAAGTAAGTTGGATTAATGATGGAGTATCTATCCCAAGAGCAAGACATTTAGGAAACAGTCCCTTTCAAACAAAACTAAGATCGTAATGTCTAAAAATGCAAGTTCAGAAAACTGCTTATCGAGATTATTGGATACATTCTCTGCTGGTACGATTGTTGTGTCACAAGATTGACAGTGTTTGGACAGGATGTGGGTAACCCACCTTATAAACGAATGTTACCGATCGATTCTGCCTAACGCCATAGAGCATGACCAAAAGGCGGCGCCACAAGTTATGCAGCCGCTGAATCTTCTTAATGTAAAGCTGCACAGTTTGTTATCTGTTTACCACAGTGATCGGATCCTGAGACAACGGGAAACTTCGAAAGGGGAATTTCTCAGTTTATGGAACCCAAATTGTATGCTTACTTTAGTAAAATTACTTGTACCAAAACAAAACATTGGATAATAATTTTACTACTTACTATACGTATTACGTTAATAGGCACCAAGTGAATTGTCATAAATTAGAATCTACGAGTTAACTAGTTCTGATGTCCCAGAAGGTATTACTTATCTATTAAAATTCAATCTATGAAACAAATAAATAATTAAGGTTGAATTACTAAACTTTTTCTTTGAATACTGAAGGATATTATCACCTAAAAGTGAAAGGAAAGATAATCCATCCATCTTATCTACAAAACACGCTACTAAAAAATACCAAGTTCATACTAAATGTGTGTAAGTATTAATGTTATTATTTAATTAGAACATACATGATGGATTTTATTTTTTACTTCGACCAATTTTTCAATGATAGTAAACTTTTTGTCAGATCTGTATTTGTATACACTGTATTATAACGTATATTCGATTAAAGTTGCTCAAGAATTGGCGGTGGGTGGTGTTAACTATTTAACTTCCCTCTACTCTATCATTTCTAAATTAGGAACACCTAAAGTAGGTAAGTTTCAGGCAGCTTTGTGCTAAATTCAATAATCAAATAAACTGTATCATCAACACTCGTTGTTCAAGTGAAATCGCTTTATAAACTTGTTGAAAATCCAGAAGCATCTAATTGAAATACTTTTTCAAGAACAGTGCAGGAGATCTGTTTCTGGCTTGTGCATGAATTGTTAATTAACAACGAGACAAGTGCATGCTAATTTTTTGCTTGTTGGATGGTTTGTTATTTAACACTGGGAGAAGTATCTGTGTATTTATTACTTATTGGATGCTTCATTAGTTTATACCGAGACAGTGTGCATCTGTCTTTTGTTGATCGGATGATTTGTTTGATAACATTGAGATAAGTGCGTGTTATTTCTCACTTTTAAGATGATTTTATTTTCAATATTGAATTATAAGCATGTCAGTCCTTGATTTGTTGTATGAATCACTGAGAGAGGTGAATATTTGGTTTTCATTCGTTTCGTGATTCGTGCGTTAACTTTAAATTAATTGATTAATTTTCTACCGTGACTAACAGTAACTGGTAAACAAACTAACTTTACATTAACTAATTAATTTTCTACCGTGACTAACAGTAACTGGTAAACAAACTAACTTTACATTAATTGATTATTTTTTTACCGTGACTAACAGTAACTGGTAAACAAACTAACTTTACATTAACTGATTAATTTTCTACCGTGACTAACAGTAATTGGTAAACAATTTTTTTTGCAATTTATGTTCCATTTTTGCTACTCTTTCTCCTCGACAGTTCATATAGAATATATCGATTACAATTACAATGAAAAGAATGATAGAAATGAATAAAAAACCCTATAACCCGAGCGCTTTCGAAAGGTCAACCTTTCGAAAGAGCTCGGGGTATAGGGTTTTTTTTGTGTTCTCTTATTTTTTT
>NW_013665838.1:427932-429210 GCF_000517525.1 Limulus polyphemus | reverse complement strand
AAAAAAATAAGAGAACACAAAAAAAACCCTATACCCCGAGCTCTTTCGAAAGGTTGACCTTTCGAAAGCGCTCGGGTTATAGGGTTTTCATTTATTTCTATCAAGACTTCTTGAACCCGCGTGTTTTTCTAACATCAGGAATAAAAAGACTGAGGTATTCTGTTGGTCACATAAATAAATATAAAGTACATATACACATTTTATTTGAAGAATATTTGTGTTTTATGATAGGATTACAGGAAATCGAGCTTTTACGTGCTTTAATATTACTAGTACTGGATTCAAATCGTTCTGAAAGTTGCCTAGTAGCAAACAACAATACACACATATGCAATTTTAAATTGCTTTTGAAGTTCACACTAACCCCACCCTTTCACAGTATAATGAAAGGCTCCTAATATTTGATAACGAAAAAGTTATATACAGGCCACATAAGACATAAATTAAAATAAATAAAAAGAATATATGATAAACAAAATCCATCAACAACTTTACCGTAGAATATTTTGAAGTTAATGTTCAGTAAGAGCCAAATTTTCTTTGCAAAAATCGACTTCTGTAAGATAATTAAATATTTGTTGTGTACTAATGACACACGCATTTGTCTTCTCTTTTTATTCGTGAATAAAAAAATCCTATTTTATCAGGGTTAACAAACACAATAGCATGATAATCCATTATGCATGAATTTATTTTCCTCTGTATCTATTGGTAACACAATATGAATTTTGAAATGTAAGCTTCTCTAAGACGATATGGTTAGTGTTTTGTCATTATTTGTTTTTTAATTCAAAAGTTTAGCGAAAAGCTACATTATTTTGAAATGATTGGCTAGAGGGAAGGCAACTAATCAACAGCACCTACCGTTAACTCTTGAGATTTTCTCAGTGGACCGAAAACTGTGGTTTGACTTCCACTCTTATAGCGCGTCCATGTTTCCAAACTGCCGAGTGCGTTTTTTTTTTTTTTTTGCGACAAGGGGTCGCAAACATATAATCCTAGGATTCACAGACCCGGTAAGTTAACGATTAGACCATACTGTGCTCGTTATTTATTTATATTATAAAATAATTAACAAGGTAAGAAAGGGTAACAGGAATTTTCTTTCTCTTTAATTTCAGGTCGATATTATTTTCAAATAATAATTTCTTGCTTTCAAATCTTATTTATTCTGATATTAGAATAATTATATAACAATAAGTTCGTAGTAAACACATGCAACTTATTTCACAGTACGTATGTTAAGAATAGTAAATTAATTAGTTGTCGAAGTGTGTT
>NW_013665838.1:419146-427840 GCF_000517525.1 Limulus polyphemus | reverse complement strand
GTAAACACATGCAACTTATTTCACAGTACGTATGTTAAGAATGTAAAATAATTAGTTGTCGAAAGTGTGTATTTTTCTCAGCTTCTTTAGGTTTAGAGCTCCTACAGTTTTCGCTAAATGATATATATATATATATATATAATACTATTGTAATATTGATGTTTTATCCAAAACAAATTCATGTTATTTCCGAAGAGGAAAATATATTAAATAAAGATGTTACTCCAAATTCGTTTACTTTCCTGCAAGATATGTCAGAAATTGTAACAAAAATGCTTATTTTCAATTGTAGAAACTTTACTCAGTTTGCATTATTTTATTTAATTCTATCGAAATAGAACAAAGAAATATGGTATTTAAGATTTTTTTTATTTTTACAAAAACAACTAAAGCATAGGAATGAGATGAAATAGCTAAATTATTGAAACATGAATTTTCTTTTTTTTTAATTCTGAGTGTTTCAGGATATATTAAAATACTTATAAGTCATTACATACTCATCTTTGTTCCAATATTATAATTCTGGAAATACAATGAATTGCAAAAGTCTATTTGGATATTATTTTATGGTTCATTATTCAAAATGTATTGGTATAGTGGAAATACAAAGAACTTTTAAGAAGTTAGTTGGAATGAGAGGTGTCTATGTTCTGATTTCAACTTGAAAAGTCATTCAAAGTTAATTTCCTACAATTCAAGATAAACTGAAAAAATAATACTATTGTTCTTCACGGAAATATGTAACAGTGGTTACATATGAATGATAATCAATTTTAAATGTTCTAGTCCACACCCAATACTATGAGTTTTAGTAAAAGTTTAGAATATTTTGAAGACACAGATATATAAGACTTACCATTTCCTGTAGCATTTTGACGCTCAAAAATAAGACGACTTGTTAACTATAATAGCATTCAAATAATTACGTTAATTGCTCGTAATTTGAAAACGTTGGATAAATGACAATCATTTGCACGTGAAAAATATACGATTTTTACAACATTTTTACTTTGTTATAAGTGGCTCTGATACTTGTAGATCTACATTAGCAAATTATTTTAAATGAAATCGTTCATTGAAAAACTTACTTACATAAAAAATATATATGTATATAAGGCTGTTACTTTTCACATCATAATAAGTCTCTCGATCATAGTTCACTTATATATATTTGGGTTGTATTATATCTTATTTGCATACAAATTAAGAACATTCTTAATGTTTTTCAGATGTAGGTCCCTGCAATTTGACCTAAATTTGAAAGCTTTAACATTATCCTGAATATTTATTATTTTACGAAAGCATTTGAAGTCATCATATACATATGTATATATATATATATATATATATATATGACAACTTTAGAAACATATGGCCGAAATGAAAAAGATTCACTTAACCATTATACATTTAAAACGTAGAAGAATAGTTTACTAGCATCTTAAAAATTAAATGTATATCTTATAAGTAATTTACAAGTATATATAATTATACATGTACAACTGGGGTAATTGAACACCGAACTCAACACTTTTTTCTTAGAAATCAGGCCAGGATCGCCTGTATTGAATTGTTCGTGTTTTTTTATACTTTGGCTGCCGTGGAAAGCATATCCTCTTTTTTGATTTGTTCTCTACCAAAGTTCCTCCAGTTTGAATTAAGTGGGTTAGTTGTTGTTTATAATTTTATATTTTCAAATGAATATTTCATTTAATATATTTCAACTAATTTGGAAAGAAAGGAGAACGTGATGGTAACCAGTAAGTGTTTCTGTGCATGCTAGCAGTACCTCGCTGGGACAGTGGTAATTCTTCGGATTTTCACTGCTAAAATCAGGGGTTCGATTCCTCTCGGTGTACACAGCAAATAGCCCGATGTGGCTTTGCTATAAGAACAACACACACAAAACACGCATGCTAGCAGCCCAAGTTGTATGTGGGTAAGCAGTTTATTTGTAGAAATAACAATTTATGGGAATGTTGGACTGTTTATAATTCAAATTTTTTTAGGAATATTTCATTTAATACTTTGTAACCATGTTTGCTGTATAACTACTTCAAACGTTATATGTCTAGGTCAAAACTTGGACATCATAAAATGAACACTGAAATAAAAAGCAACAGTGCTATTCCAGTGTTCCTATTAAGTGGATTAAATCACTCTGGCTTCAAGGCTATAATCCCGTGCTACTCCCGTGTTCCCATTAAGTGGATTAAATCACTCTGGCTTCAAGGCTATAATCAAACAGCAAGAAATACTAACTTTGGTAAGGGGTGGCAAACAAACAAAAATTGACACATAAATTAGTAGGATGTACTAATTAGGAGTCTGGAGAGATTAAATTGGAAGTTCCAGTAAGTTGTAGAATGAAATGCTGGGTTACACAGCAGCGTGATGTAACACTTCCTGTTAATCCTGAATATTTCTGCTCTCCGTGATGGACAGTATCTTAGTGATGATCGGAGGGAAAGTAGGAATCGCATTGTTTATTAATTTAATTACAGATTTAGTTCAATAGAGAACCAATTTCTGCACCAGTTGAAGCTAACACTCACAAGAAAGAACGTGGCCAGCAGAACGTTGACGAGCAGAATCTGCTTCAATATTATATCCTCGTTGAAAAGGGTATTGAATATCTACCAAGTTGGCTCCTATTACATCATCTTGGAGTGTGAAACGTTTCCATTTTGATAGAGTCAATATGTAGAGTATGTTGAGGTGCTTGGTTACTCGAGGACAGAAACTTATAATGCTTGCCTCCCTTGATGTACTGATTGTGACTTTTAAGAGAATTGTAGAAAATTTATCATATCTCAAATATTTCTCTAATGGTAGCAAACAGCAGTAATTCTGCCCGAATATAAAATGCAATAAACATGTTGGGTCAAGCTGCAAGCCAATTGAAGCTAAATGACTCCGCATGAAGTACGACTACAATGTGGAAGAAAGTAGCGAATATGATATATCAAAAAGAGTGATTTGTTTTGTTTTGTTTGTAGTTAAGAATAAAGCTGTACAATACGTTATCTGTGTTTTGCTCACCATGGGTATCGAAATCCAGTTTCTAGCTTTGTAAGTCCGCAGATATACCACTATGTTACTGTGGTGCAAAAAGGGTGAAAGTCAAGTATATCATATTATTTTGAATGCAGTATGGATTATATGGTAGTAAATATACATAAAACTACAATATAATTTCTTGTGATATCAGGGTTTTGCTAGATCTCACTTCCACTCAAGCTACCACTGTTGTCAATAAATACTAATTAGAACAGTAAGAGGTGAGAAGAATGATATTACTTTTTCTCATAGTTTGTACAATATCATATAGATTCGTCAGTTATCTACCAATATGGCTTAAGAAGCAGATGACCTGTAGCTCTATAGACAGACTGGCATATGCTTACTATTAAAAGACAGGAACAGTAAGCTGCTTGAGTGACTATATCTCTAAAGCTGTTATTTGTTAATCAATCCCCGTCCCGGGGGGCTTTATAATGTGACGGTCAATCCCACTATTCGCTGGTAAAAGAGTAGCCCAAGAGTTGGCGGTGGGTGGTGATGACTAGCTGCCTTCCCTCTAGTCTTACACTGCTAAATTAGGGACGGCTAGCGCAGATAGCCCTCGTGTAGCTTTGCGCGAAATTCAAACAAACAAACGTGTTAACCAATGAAATAAGTCGTACGAGTTGACACCTGTGAATGCATTGACTAACGTTTCAATTAAATGTACTTTCTACATCATATCACTACACCATTATGACAGAGTTATAACATTTTCAGCTGCTCAGGTTGTAAGCAATGTATGTAAGGAAAAAATAAACAAACCTTTTATGCTACATGATATCTGACAATCAAAAAATTGTCACTAGCTCATTCGACGTCATTGAATAAATATCTAATAATGGTCAACAGAAACATCTCAGTAAGTTTATTGCAAATCAAAATGAAATATTCTATGATTATCTAGAACAAATATAAGCTATCACCACATAAATACTGGTGATTGATGTCTAATCAAAACAGAAAACAGTCAAGATACAAATTTATTTAGAGCACTAGAGGGACACCTAGTGAAAATATGGTTGATGTTAAAGATGATTTATATAACTAATGTAAAATAGTTCTAATAGGAAAAGACAGAATGAAAAATAATGTTCTATTTGGAATTCGTGTGAACAACTGTAAGAACACATGTCTACCTTTTCGGGTATACACACGTCGGAATGTGCTACAAGGTTCACACTAGTTCAGCATGCTAGATCTCGTGTCTTGTTACTAAAAACTTGATCTTGAAGATGAAAACAGATAAAAAGGTTGCTTTCAATGCACAGAAAGGACTCTATGAATTCTAATCAATGTTTTTATTTGGCATTTGTAATACAACAGTTATTTTTGAGAGGCTAATGGAACTTGCCTTATGTGATCTGCAATGAAAATGGTGTTTAATAAATGTGGATGATAATTACTATTCAGCCACATGCTTGCGTTTGCAACTGAAAATATAAGGAGGGTATCTTGGTGAAATAAGGAAAATAAGAAAAATAGCCAAGAAAGGGTTTGTTAATGTGCACATATAAGTATAATTTCTTGGATTTGAAGTTTATAGCGATGGTGGTTCATAGATATAACTAAAGTCAAGTCAGTAAAAAACTGACAACCTAGAAATAAGAGAAAATACCCTACGCTTTATGAAGTATTTCTTGGAAGTAGTATCACGACTCTCTTTTTTTCTCACAGATAATTTGTGCTTTATATGGAAGAAAAGCCATAAACAAAGCACCCCAACAGTGAAACATGGTTTATATAAACATTAATATTAGCTTACTCAAGATAAGATTATCCATTTATATTGGACACTGAACATTTTGATAATAAAGAGCAGTGATGTCAAAGGCACAATAAAGGCTGCACCAATAAATCAGGTACACAGGTCATGCATTGACTTTAGTAGCTTATCACACAAGGAAGATAGAATTATTGCTTTCATAATACTTGTAATTCATTTTTGACAATGATTATATGGATTAGAAGTTAGTTGGAAGACAAAACTGAATTGAATATTGTATAATAGCACAGTGAGAAAATAACATTTTATAACACTGAGGAGGAGAATAGCAAGAGAATGTAAATATATTATTTTACAAGAAAATGAAGTAAGATTGTGTCACAACACAATAACGGATATCCAAGAAGTATTGTTTTGTAAAAATAGAATAGTGAATATCCAATTTGTCATTGTGAAACTAAACAAATCGGTGGAGAAAACGCCACAAACAGCTGGCAAATGAAGTTAATGAATAAGTAGCATAGAAAGAAGTTAAATTATAAATACAGAAGTAGGCATTATATTATCAGAATCAACCACTAAAACATGTTGCACGAGTTATGAGCCAACTAGTGGCTCCAGAGATACTGAGAGCAGGTATTCTAAAATATATGTGAATTTGAGAACACCAGGATGTGTCACGCTCAGTATCTAAATTATAGTGGCAATTCTACTGGCTACTTTCCCACGGCATTGGTGAGATACTGTACTATGTTGCCGAATTAAAAATACATGTTTTTGACATAGAGCATTGTCATTCCCAACTTATACTCATAGTTAGTGATGTGTTTTATAGAGTACACAAATTTTGAAAGATATATTAAAGAAGTATAAAAAAATGGAAAGACCTTATACCATGAAAAATTGGTTAATGTTAAATAGATGTTTTTATGTTCACAACGTTTTGGGCTTGAACGCCTTTACTCTTGTGATTTTAAACTTTAATGCCACAGAAAGTTTGATATCACAAGGATTACCAAACATAGAATGTTTGAAATCAACATCTTGTAACAGATCTAAAGTAGCATACACGAAAATCAAGGAAAAAATCAATGTTTTTAACAATGTTAATAATCCAAATGGTGGGCAGAGCACAGATAGCCCATTGTGTAGCTTTGTGATTAAGTAAAAACAAACAAACAAACAGTAATCCAAATATGAATCAGAAGAAAAGAATGAAGCATATTTTAACGTATTTTTTAAAAACGTCAATAATATTAATACGTCATTAAGGGCCGTTCGTAAAGTTAGAAAAATAGCTAATGTTCTGGGGTCTAAAAGCAAAAAAATATACATAATAATCAATATATAGATTAATTAATTAATCATGTGTGAGAAAGGAAACGATACATTTGAGTATGTACATTAGTATCTTTGTATGCCAGCATAAGCATATACGCGTGTGTGCAAACACACACATAAACATAGGCAGAGTTAGAGAAAAGAATATCTTTAATTTGTTCTGTTTGGCGAATAGTACCAAACAGATTGAAGAGCTCATTTTCATCTTGTTGTCTCTTCTTTTTGACTGTCGAAGAATGACGGAGGGCAAGTATCCTGAATGGGAATGGTCGATTGGGTCAAACAAACGTATTTCGCCATCACATAAAAACAGGCAACACACATCTGACCAAACTGTTGCTATATAGGCCACCCTGGAGCACTAGGAATGTAGTGAGCATCAAGATACTACAGATATTAAATGATGGAATCAAAATGTGCATCTTCAGTAGTGATTGTCAAATGGGAATGCAGTGACTCTGATGCCTTTATACTACATAGGCAGCTGAATGTCTGGATGCAGTGGAAAGGACCCAATAGTTCAACACTCTGGATCTAGCTTTGAATGAATTTTTTTTAGCATTCCATTTAGCCTGAGTAACATGCCTGCTGCCTTCAAGAGACTGATTGACTTTACATTGAAGGGGCTGCAATAAGAAGGATGCCTGATTTATGTTAATGGTGTCTTGATGTTTGGCCACACATTTGAGTCTACTGGTAAAACATCGAACATGAGCAGGAAACCTAAGCTTCAATCCAGAGAAGGTTTGCTCAAAGGTGGACGTTCTACGTCATATTGTGAATTCTCTACTCACCCTGCAAAAAAAAAAAAAAAAATTGCAGAGGTTTGAGACTGGCTTTTACCTGTGTTCAAATGAAAAGTCCACAATTTCCTTGGTTTTGTGATATATTACCAACATTTTGTGGCCAACCTCTGAACGATTGACACAACATCTGCTCTCATTAAAGCTCGCGCACGTCTTAAATTGACAGGGTAAGTTCAACAAGCATTCCTATTACTAAAACATGAGTTTGTTGAAGCTCTAATGCTGACATATCCAGGATAATACTACGCGTTACTATTGGTTACTATGGTAGTGATACTGGAATCGAGAGAGTGTTGTCAAAGTTGCAGGATGGAATGTCATGTGTGATACTGTATACTAATCATATATTCATATTTTCTAAACATATATACTGCACAATGAAGTAAGAAATGTTTGCAGTTGTAGTATTTGTCAAACACTACTGACACTACCTGTATGTTAGGATTTTCATTTCACTTTACGATGAACCATTCATCAATGAAGTTGCTTATGAACCTAAAAAATCCATAAGGGATGATTGTAGATTCGATTACAGCTTTGTAAAATCATGACTTTGATTTACTGCATCATTCAAGACCACAATTTGGAAATTTCAACATACTGACTCTCATGATGTAAAAGACAGTCGGTGAATTTTGTGAGTGAATATTTTATTGTTGTTTAGTTTGTTATAATAAGAGTTAAAAGCAGACGATTGTAGGAAGTTTTTTTAATAATCCATTGATGTCTATAATTAAGAAAACGTGGAAACGAGTAAGTGATAATGATATAAATAGCGTGAGACGAGCGGAAAGCAGCAGACAGACATAAGCAGCCAGATAATAGCGAAAGAGAATAAAGTTTGCGTGAAGTTAAGTACCGTAGATGTGATAGGCTTAACGTTTAATATGTTAGAATGAAACTAACAGTAGAAAAGAAGATAAGAAAAATAATGCTATTCCGTCAAAGCGTGGTTATAAAGTAATTGCATAAGCCTGAGTGCACTTTGACAAAAGGAACAGAGAATCTTCAAAAGCAAAAAAAAGACCAAGCGATTACGGTACTCGCGCCACAATTGTAAGTGAATCACAGAGAGTACTAGTGCGATAGAAATAGAGAAGATGGTTCGGCTTGTCAACTGAAATTCTAAAGTAATTGAATAGGCCTAAGTGGCTATTTGACAAGAAGGAGATAACTACATATATAGTATTTATGATATGCCCATAATATCTACAGTGTTGAAGAATTTATTGTACATATGTTAACTTGTTCTGAATATATATATTATTCTGAAAACAAGTTAAGTGCGTGCTGTTTATTCATCATTAAATTTATCATTAACAAGTCACAGACATCTACTGTATAAGAATCCTAAGCCCAACAACAACATATTATATATATTTATACTATTAAGAAATATAACTAAAATCCTTTAAATTCCGACAGTTGGCGAAGAATTATATTTTAAGTTCCGACACTGTCTTTCTGCAAACTGTGTCTGTTCATTGAATGTCCTGAGAGTGGATACTGATACGTATTATAATTTCGAATGGCCTGAAATCGAGCTAAATGATAATCTAAATTTAATAATTAAATAAATGCTGATATATATATATCCAATTTTTGATATTTGCCAACAAGATTGATACACAGTTTTCTTTAATACAAATATGTCTTAAAATACAAACAACAATACAATTTACAATAACAGTTATTACAAATAGTTATTTATATAACAATGATTTATATACAAAAGTTTCACGACCTTACAAGCAATAT
>NW_013665838.1:408827-418560 GCF_000517525.1 Limulus polyphemus | reverse complement strand
TATGTACATTTCTAAATATAAATTAATGTATCAAACATCGATACTAAAATAAATATATAATAATAAATACGTCACAATACAGTGTGGGAAATAAATACATTTTAACGTAGCTAAGGTTAAATCATAAGTTAGGAGATACCACTAGTAACTGGATATCATGATTAATCCCTTAGGACCCAAACTAACATGGATACTTCTTGTTGTTTAAGACTCATAATGTAGGTAAATCAATATGTAAAATTATACACTGACTTTTCTCTACGTTTAAATACTTTTACTTGTGAACTTTCGGCCCTGTAACCAGAGCCTTCATCGGGAAATAATGAACTGAGTGATAAAAAGTCGTTAAATTGTGGAACACTACTTTAAAGTAGGTATCTAGGCAACAGTCGTAACATTAACTGACATCTGGTAATAAAGTTACTAAATATATAGAATCACGATGAATATAGAATATTCATATTCATATACAGAATATATATCGATTTCTTCGGTATAATATACACGAGGGAAATAATATTATAGGTATTATATAGATTTGTTTGCTTGTTTGTAATTAAGCACAAAGCTACACAACGGGCTATCTGTGCTCTGCCCACCACGGGTCTCGAAACCCGGTTTCTAGAGTTGTAAGTCCGCAGACATACCGCTGTGCCATTGTTTTTATATAGAGAAATAAAAAATAAAGGAGTTTTCGACTTCAAATAATACATTGTAAAATAAAAGGTATAATTTTACATCGAAACCACGACAAATAATATGCTTTATATTTTATATTAGTGATGACCAGGCAGTATGATTTAACAGAGTATTAAACAGAATGGATAATACAAACTATAAAGTTGTTACAGAAATAGTGGTAGAAAAAGTTTCAGTCATACAACAGAACAGAAATTGATTGGTTGTTTGCCGAACAAGCTCATGGATCTGATGTACAGTCTACCCCTTGGAGCAGATGAGCCACAGTGTCTGAAACAATATGGTTTGTTTCACTAGTTATTTCATTAAAGTGGTAGTTGTTTCGGTTTAATATTTCGCGGGATAAACCTCGAAAGACAACAGGGGCACTCAGAAACAGCAGTTTCTCTTTGCCCTACTCCTGGTATGAGTTAGGGGCTGATCTATGAAATTTGTGATGTTGGCATGCTTCAATGTTTTGCTTCAATCATTTCTCTTCTATCCAACGGCCATTATCGGACTTATGGTCCATCAGGCTAGCGTGGGATCTAAAAATTCAATGCGTAGGCTTTGTTGTAGGGGGAACAGGAGTACCCTGGGAAAACCTACTTTCACTGGTTAGGCACTGAATAAAGTAACTGACCAGTGCCTAATTAAACCTGGGTGTTAATAAGGCAAGCTGTTGAAGAAAGAAGGAGTAATAGACGTGATAGTAAAACTAGCGCAACAGGAATTTTTTCTTCGTGAAGAGACGATTGAAGGAGGTGGGTTGGCTTATGGATAATCTGTCTTGGAGTGAGTCTTCAGCCTCACTGGTAGAGTTTGTTTGTTGTTGAATTTTGCGCAAAGATACACGAGGGCTATCTGCGCTAGCCATCCCTAACTTAGCAGTGTAAGACCACCCACCGCCAACTCTTGGGCTACTCTTTTGCCAACGAATAGTGGGATTTACCATCACTTATAACGCCCCCACGGCTGAAAGGGCGAGCATGTTTGGTAGGAAGAAGGAGAAATTGGCGCAGGGCTCGCCTGTTACCTCGTTAAGCATTGGTAGAGAATCAATGGAGGTGTCAATATGCAGTGCATTTGACGACTTAGATGAAAGGTGGTGGGAAAAAGGCTCTGAAGGGAAAGGCGGGAAGAGACGAAGTTATTGGAAGGAATTACGGATCGAATGTTTTCGTTGGTGGGCTCAAGAGGCAGCTGGTTCTGGGTAGCTTTTTTTCCTTTTATATGTGTGGGTCTGGATTGTATAGCTGGCTGGTATGGTACTCTTGTCATGGTAGATGAGCCATGCATTTGTAGAATATATGTTTGAGTAGCATGAAATATAGTTGAGTTTTGTCTTTGGTGAGAGTAAGGTGTATGGTTGCGGCTTTGGGTTACTGACGATTGTTGGAAGGTAGAGGGTCTGGCGATATGTGACATCGGTTATTACCATGATATGGTTACTCAGTCTTGTAATGAAATAAGTTAAACGAAAATCCATTTGCAAGTACGTTGCCTGCGGTTTATTTAAACGTTGTTACGATTTTCATAAATTGGGCCGTCTTTCCAGTAGTCATTGAGCAATCCTGTGGACTGCATGAAGCATAGTATTAGGTTTTTGTTCTAATGATTGTTGAATCTCTGCTTGAGTGATTGTCGGATGGATGCCTCTTAGAAAAACGGAAAAAGTTTAGAAAGAGAATTCCAAAGGTGGCAAAGCCTACCTTTCTCTTACAATCTACAGTCCTTATAAAAAAATGCATTTTTGATTTTATTTTCTATTATATAACTTTCCCTATAGGCGATTTCTTCATAATTCGTGATAGGGTAGGGAACTGAGAAACATAACAAAGTTTTACCGAGAAAAATGTTTAGTAATAATTTAAGACGTTCTGGTAGTTGTGCAAATTAAATATGAAAACTGTAGATTAAGAAAATAATATGGTCCATATTATTAGGCAGATCTGTAATGTTTATTAAGAGCTTGTCAAATATCGTGAAGATACACTTAGTACTTATACAAGGTCCTGGAATAATAAAGTGAGCAGTCTTGTCACATAGTTGGCATTGATGACATCACTCTGAAATACCAAACAAGGCAAAAAGACCCATCAGTATCTGCTAGCTTCGCCTTTTCAATGTTTAAAATGGTTCATTATTAATAGAGTTATGTTTATCATGAGTGTGGAAGTATTGTGGGTATCATGGACAATACCACTGGTTTCTGAGGTTCTCATATTCTTATGCCAGGTGCTGTAGTATGTATAGATTGATGGATACGTGGTGTTTGCAAGATCAGTCAAATTAACCTTCTGTGTGCAATAAGGTTAAGGTCACCATTGATTTACGCACATGCGTTTGTGTACCAGCAGTTAGGAAAGATAAGTGTATGGCAGACGAAGTCTTAAAATAAGAAATTTAAGGAATAATTGCTCTAGTATGTAGATTGAGTATTTATTTGGTATGTTCTAGAAACACAAAATTAGCTAGACTCTGGCTCCAACAAATTGGTTCTTGAAATAAGTATTACTGCAGCTGTATTGGGCACATAAATATGAGGAACACGTCGACAATCTTAAGTTGAAATGTTATTAATTAACCTCTGGTGCAATGGCTAAACCAGTAATCAGAGATCGAAAATGATGAATCAGAGGAGTATTAATTTTTTAAATCGTTTTGACTCGGCTGAAGATGTTGCTGAATGTATTTATCTGGTTACACAAAATATATCAGAAGAAGAATAGAACAGCTCTGGAAGTTAGATCAATGAGTGAAAGAAAATAGCATTCCTTATTTTTTGAGATATTAAACATTGTTTCATTATGAAATGTATGCACTACATTAGATAATTCACATTGAATTCTTACAAATTCAAGATGGTTTATTGGTTGCGAGATTAAAGGTGCTCAAAAGCTCTTGTGATTCCCATTTTCTGAGCTATCAAACAGATTTCGGACCAGAAATACCAAAATAATATTGGATACTACTTTATCTATTATTACATAGTTAGGATGCCTGACATCAGAAGATGCAATGTCCATAACATAGCTAGACTTTATAACAGACAAGGATCACCAAGAGTTGAAAAGCTCAGTTTACCGGGCGTTTTATCCCTTATTTACATAATTATCAAGCAATTTTCTGTGGTCAAACTTTGTAAAAATCGCTCATTTTGTCAACCCAAGTAGCAGCACAATTGCAAAACGATCCCTAGGCATCTGCATCACAGAATGTGAATTAACTGTTAATGAACAGGAGTGGAATTATCATTGTTTCATTCGATTTACCTGTGTTTATTTTTCTGTGACACGAGATACAACAAATGGATTAACTTACAAATGAAAATAGAGCATCTCGCAAGTTCGGTAACTGGTGTTGCTGGTTGCCTTTCGCAGTAAATGTGTAGTATAGTGCAATATTGTATTTAGTCTAGGCTGGTCTGTGTGTGTACGTGTTTATGTATATTGTAGTTCCAGCATGAATATTAATCTTTGTGCCAAACTTGATAAAACCTCGTGGGCTAGGACCTCCATATGTGCAAGAGATACATAATATACAAGCAAGATACACGTGAGTAAATGTAAGTGTAAGCCTGTATAAATGCCAAATGACCACAGCAATAGCTTTCACATTTTGTGTCTAAAGGCAAGTTTAGGCAGAAAAGTTCCATAACCAGGTTATTATAGCTTTAACCTACACATCTAATTGAACTTCTGACCAATCAGAATTTAACTGACCTTAAATTTCTATCCTGACTTTTTTTATTATTGTTGCTGCCAATCAATAGAAATACCTGTACCAGAATAGAAAAAGAGTCCAGAGAATTTTTAACTAAACACTAGTTCTTTAGACAATGTTTTAATATAAAACTATTTGCACATGAAAAGAAAGTTGATAGCTTCTATAAGGTCAAAAATAATGACATATCTTTCCATGCAAACAATCTAAGTGTTCAATAACTTCTTTTCTACTCATAATATGCTCATTATTTTTGCTAATGACTTTCTATACATATTTTACACATTTATTGATTATGTTTTTAATTTTATTTCTCCAGGATCTAAATATGATTATTTTTATGTTCTTTTTTACTCCATTTATTTAAAACTTTACTGAGTGACTAAATACTTGTTTGGTACATTTCCAATTAATTTGTGGCCATTCCTATAATTTAAGGATATTAAGGTTACCACTGAGCATGTGGTCAATAGGAGAATAAGTCAAGGGATTGACTTACATTATTATTTAGAACTTATAATCCCATTTAGTAGATTGCTTGATTCTGCTATTTTCTGTGTCAGAACTTTTATTATTGTATTATATATTGTATAACTTCTTTTTCTACTATCATCTAAGAGTTTATTATGTATTTTTCTATAACCGTAATTTAACTTGCGCTTTGTATTTATGTTGTATGATAATCAAGGGCAAGAGTAAATCCTCAGATTCATGACTGGTATGTAAGAGGTTTTAATTTATTTTAAATTTTAAAGTTAGGGATGGTTGGGACGGCATAAATGTGGAAAGGAGAGGAAAGATTTTGTATGCAGTCATACTATGTTTTCTAGTTCGTAATTTAATAATGTTATTACACACACACAAATATGTATATATATGTGTAGAGAGAGAGAGAGAGAAAGATCTTTGTACATACAGTATACGTAGTTTCAGCATAAAATGAAAGTCTATGAAGTAAACATGTTCCTTTCGCCCTATTACCTATTAAAGTGGGCCATTCAACTAGGGTATTACATGACCTTTCTTGTGGAAAATATTATTGTAAAGTTGATCATGGTATACTGAAGTAGACAGTGATATTTTTCACTAGCAGGTCAGAGATACCTTGATATCACAAGCTCCCTTATATCTTAATTCGAATTACCACAAATCCATGGATAGCAATGTGTGTCCTGAGAAGAATGGCATCATTCTTTCATGTATGCTATTCTATCTTTTATCAGTCTGGAATAACATTATCAAATAATTCTTTTCTGACATTTTTGTGATAAAGTTTTCAAATACTGATGAAGGTTAGTCCATCAGGCCTGTTTTAGTTAGCTAATAAGGTTTATGAAATATAATACAAGTTTTTTAAAACCATAAAATTTCCCAACAGAAATAAATGTTCATATCACAAATATAACGAATCTGACGGTTTACTGTCATAGCATATTTAGATCTATATCTCTTAATTTTCCCTACTATTGCCTATATGAACCAGATCTTTTTCCTCTAAGAAGTATTGGTTAATTAGCATTAGCTATGGTGTATTGTTTTATTCTCGCAAACATAAAAGGTAACGTTTGTATTTTGGAACCTAAGGTGTGAATGAAGAATAGTGAAATCTCGAAATTCTCAGTCTATAACAAGAGCATCGCCATTTTTAAACCAAGCTTTAATGTCAACCCTCGAGTAATAATTTTTGCTTTATTGCTTTTACCATTTGTAGCTGACATAATCTTTTCTTCTAGCCAAACAATGTAGGCAGAAGGGACAAGCAGAAGCTTTTCTACAGTTTTCTAAGTAATAGAGTAAAACTAGTACAAGCCCTTGTAATTGGCATGTTCTCCACTGCATCTAGATATGTTTCAATATCTTCTAACTAGTATTTATAGATAACAGTGATATTATAATGATCATAATTGTAAACACTCTATGCATGATCAAATCCAAACCCACCTTCCTATTAGCAACTTACTTCTCTGTGGTTTAATAATTATGTAATGTCTTTTCAATACATTTTGGTTTCATAAACTAAAGCAGCTATCCAAAGTTTGTCTTCTTTCATACAGATGATCTGAATAGTGCACTGCATCTGGTATAAGTAAACCCCATTGATAAAGGCAGCAATCCGAACTCCAACAGATAACAAATTCAATTTATTAGTATTTATTTTTGCATTTGGTATCCAAGACACGGGAACCTGAAGTTTTATCTATTTAGGATTCAAACATGTTACGAGAGCTGACAAAAAGAACACTTGTGCATGGCTTCATCACTGATCCATTATTACTTGGATTATAATATTATCTTCTAGTAAATAAAACAAAACGAAAACATTCTGCACTTATTGTAAACATTTGCTTTAGGAGTCTGTTTATGTTTTTAAGTATAAAAATATTTTTATAAGTAACCATGTCTGACAAGTAAACATATTTTGGTGTTGCAGCAAACATTCATGTATTTATTGTAGATGCTAAAGGTAAAGTAATCCAATTCATTATTTTGCAAAAACAAATAACATGATCACACAGAATCTAAGCAATTTTTTCACAGGGGAATAACATTTTCAACTAACGAAGTATGATAACGTTGTGTATGAAGTGTTGTGTGTGAGAGCAGTCGGCCTGACTTTGCCTTAAACAGTATCAAACATTATTGTTTGTAGTAAGGTGAGGAAGAATGATCAAGTTGTAATCATAATTATACATAGTTGGCATCCAACGGTGTGGTTATTATTGTTGCTAAATACAAATGACTATATGATTTCAATCAATATCAATACAAAAAATGTTGAACATTTGTGTCTTACAACTTGTTTAGAGTATGAAATAACTTTTATACTTTATTGGAATTTTTTATGATGTGCAAACACTTCAGATAATTTATGTAAATTATGAAGTATAAATATAGTCATAGTCGCATCAGTAATAGGAAAACAACTGCATAACAATACTAGAAATAAAAACAAAAATATGATGTATTAAAACACATGGTGATCAGTATCATATGTAGACAAAACAACCAGCAGAATACATAATTCTAAATAACACTTCTTTTTGTCCATTGCAGAAATATATAAGTTCATCCTTAATCCATCTATAACGTAACAGGTATTATGGCTCAATAACCATTCAACATCTTGGTGTCACAATAACTCCTTGTTACTACTTTACTATCAATTTGTTGTTATCAATTTTGGCTAGAGTTTAAATGTAGTTTATATTGCATATGAAACTGTAAAAAAAGACCTCTTATTAGTATCAGCTGTGGTTCCCAGTGGGGCAGACGTAGGTTGGGGTCCCAAAATGTTAAAATCAGGGTATTTAATCCTCGTGTTTGACAAATTGCTGATAGCCCTATTGTGTATGTTTGAACTGAAAACAAAGAAGTACCAATTTTATCTCATCTCTTCAGGAGGAAGTAGTCTGCACTACTACCTGACCCTCCCAGGTCGCGCAAACTAGGATTAAAACCTGATGGAGAATAACTTCTCTCACCCCAGGTTGTGCAGTAGTAAACTTACAATACAAAATATGGGCATTGATCCCAGTAGTGGATACAATGAAACATTGTGGAGCTTTGCACAGCAACAATATATATATATACCAATTCGTTTTTTGTGTATCTTCTTTAGTCATGTTGTAGAAATATATCTCTTAAGAAGAATATTAATAGTTATCAGTTACCTGAGTGTCACGCCGCCAGAGGATGCTACAGGAATTTCAACTTAAGGCAATAAGGAGGGGAGAAAGAAGAGGTAAAGACGATGGTGTCACCAGAGATGATGACGTCATAGTTCCATGGAGTGTCACTAGAGAACTTGCATTAGGGAAAGAGTAGAGACGATGATGTCACCAGAGATGATGATGTCATATTTCCATGAAGTGAAAACAGATGGTGTGTTGCTTAGCCCTCCATGACAGGCAAATGTGACATCATATTTCCACAAAGTGGAACCACAATTATGATGACATTATCATACATTTCTCAACATGTAATCAATGCCTAGATTTAATTATGATCTACAGTCGCTTTATGTATAGAACATTTCAATAATTCATTAGTTCTATATTAAATAATATTTTTACATTTCCTGACCTCTTATATGCAAATCACTTATCATCCTGAAATGGATGCTTATCTAACAGGCAAACGCCCGGCAATCTTACTGTTTCCCTAGTTTGTCTTTATCCATACAATTATTTTCTTGACAAAATAGTATTTCTGACGATTTGCATTAAACATCATAGTTTTAATTTCTATATTTAAGAATGATTTTACAATTATTGTCCTGAAAAGAACGCAAAAACTCTTATTTCAATGAGACAACTATTATAACATAGATGTTATTCATTATATGAATGAGACAGTTATTATAATCAGTAATTGACAAATTATTTAATTTTCTATATAATTTAACAGTATATGCTGTTATAATTTATAAGTATATACACATATAGTTCATGCTATACTGTTTATGTATGATTTAATTTTTGCTACAACTGAAAATGATAAACTAATGACTTTCTGTTTATGCATTTATTTTCTATAAAACATTCCCTTGAAGATTCAAACTTCATAAAATTTCTCCCAATAAAGCACTGTTTGTTAGGAAATATCACAACTATACAATGGGCACTGACATCAAGACAGCTGTTTGTTAGGAGATCCTGACGTGGTCACACATATAGTGGATCACAACATTTGACCTTTGTTACTTAGTCACATTCTAAAAACATTACGTGTTGATTTCTATATCTTTCAAAATTTTATGTGCATTTAAACTTAGTAGTTTTCCAAACACACAAATGAACATAATCGACTTTTAGTAATAATTTTCCAATTCTCTAACTTTATAGAAAGATCATAAGTTACAAAACAGCATTCTGCAATTATCTTATATAAAACTCACGTTTAGTCATAGTCTAATATACGATCATGCAAGTAGAATTAAAAAGTATCATATGTACTTAACAAAACCTTGAGGTACTATAAGCATAAAAGTTTATGATTTACTGAATTAGCTTTCTTACAAATTATGTCCATTCCAACTCAATATATAAGATATTAGGTCGTTTGTAAATGATAATAAACAATTCTTGTATTTTAGAATATTCGGTCAAAAGTTAAAGTTAAATTATCTCATGTTATAATTTCCATAGACACAGAAGATATAATTAACATATATGAAACAGTGTTATGGTAACAATTAAAACCAGTGTTGTTATACATCAGATGATTGTGCTGAAAAGGATGCTTATTTATAACTTGAACTTCTCTGTCAAGAAGTCAGGAGTTATTTGTTTATGAAATATGTTTATATATATATATATATATATATATA
>NW_013665838.1:407853-408644 GCF_000517525.1 Limulus polyphemus | reverse complement strand
TTATATATATATATATATATATATATACGTCATAAACCTATCACAATTTCGGCTATGGTTCACATCTCTAGCGACAGGTCACTAATTATTATTATATAGTGTTTATCCATGTGTATTGGTTTGTGATATATTATTTGCGAAATTCAAAAACAAACAAACAAGCATCACACTACCGTTGGCGCTCTTTACGAAACTTCTTCGTTCAAATGTATTTCCCTATTTGGTCAAAAGATGGCAATGCAAGCGCAACAACTTTAAGATGTTTATTATTAAACAACATACAAGCTAATGTAATGTACAGGGTGTGATATAAATAGTTACACTAAAATACTTTTGCCAACTGTGTTGATCATTGAAATTGATTTTAACACTGAAATGTAATTTTCATAAGCTATTTTGCTTTGTGAAGCATTAATTACAAACAAACATGCCATTGAATGTAACATTTAGATGTTATGCTGACTTACGAAAGTATCGCATACATCTATCTATCTTCTATATACTACTAAACTCCGAGTCTGTTTATTTGTTTGCTTGTCTGTAATTAAATACAGCAAAAACGGCACTCAATAGCGCCATATTTGTAAGAATATGGCACCCCCTGAAATGAAAATAGAAATAGATATCGTTAAAATCGGGCCACGGGTTACCGAGTTAGCGCCGTTTTTTGGGTCACTTTTATGAAAGTTTCTAGCATGAGTAATTTTACATCACACTATCGTTCGCGCACTTTACGAAATTTTTTTGTTTAAATCTATTTCCTTGCCAATGTTCCCATCTTCATTAAAAAG
>NW_013665838.1:395563-407419 GCF_000517525.1 Limulus polyphemus | reverse complement strand
CTTGAATTATGAATAACACGAATGGATTGAAATAGTTAATAAATTATCTCAAAATAAACCTTCATTTCAATGCAATATTGAAATTAGCTTGAATTCTTCATAACCTCTGAATAGTGGCTGACCCAACGGGTCATGGATGGTCTAGTAGCTTTTGAAACTAACGGCACAGTAAAGTCCAAATATGCAATCTTGATGAAAGGCACGTTACATTACAAGATGATTTCCCTAGAAATTCTCAAATTAAAAATTACATTTCTGCAATGAAGACTAAATATAAAAGGATTGTATAATTCACAGTATGGTACCACCAGAGTATAATCCATATAGGTTTCATCATGTCATATTTTCATTAATATTTAGTTGTTTTTGTTTCTAGTTTTAGAAGTTGTGCAGAGTTTTATTCTTCCATATGTGTCGAAATAACCCTAACTCACCAGTTTCCGGAATGCCACTCCTGTTTACAATACTAAGCTCAGTACTAAAGGTTGCTGGTCTGTCTCATATGGCAGGTATTAACAATCAAACAT
Organism: Limulus polyphemus; assembly: GCF_000517525.1. Classification (NCBI taxonomy): domain Eukaryota; kingdom Metazoa; phylum Arthropoda; class Merostomata; order Xiphosura; family Limulidae; genus Limulus; species Limulus polyphemus. Next base: position 406,892 of record NW_013665838.1, on the reverse strand, counting down.
ATAAATGGTGAGTTTGATTGTCTCTTTCAATATTCGCTCATAGGAACATAAGTGCATTAGACTTCTTTTATTTTAAAACTATAGAGAAGAAATCTAGTCAACAGCATTCACCATCAACATTTTGGCTACTCAAATCGAACAGTGAAATTTGACCGTCACTCTTATAACTCACTAATTTACCGCATAAGTACTATAAAGAACTAGTCTTATTCAGTTTACATGTACAAACATTTTTTTTCCAAACATCATAATCTTGACGATTTACAGTATATCTTAATCTTTAATGGTATATCCATCAAATTATGATTGAGACATTTGCTACTAATATATAAACTGGCATAAATAATGAAAGTAATCCTAGTGTATAATAAAAACTAATGAAAATCTTACTGAGTAGATTAATCATCTTAATTGAATTAAATTCCTAGGTGAAAAAAAAAATATTCAGAAAATGAAGAAAACAATAACTGAAATTTATTCTTTTCGAAAGAAGTAAGATTTGACATATGTTTAAGACAAAAATCTTGTAATAAATGACTTTTTCATTTTTATTTGTACTTATGCTGTTCTACAACCATTTCTTTGTAGAAAATTGTCTTATATTGATCCTTTACCATTATTTGGAGTTGGCAGACATAGCTGAATATGTTGTGATACCATTCCGCTTCGCTATCAAAAGGTCTAAAGCGTTCATACCACGTGATTTAGAAAGGTCTTATGAAAGCTGTGCCACTAAGTAATGTGTTCATGTTCTTCTCTACTACAATGAATATAAGAACAGCAACTTTCTTCTGGCAGCTTCATTTTCAGTTTAAATTTTTAGCAACAACACTTCTTTCCGCCTTGGTATAATCTTTATGTCTGTAAACTAACCTCAGAAGTTATTCTAAAATATTTCATGCTCGTCTAAGCACACAGTACTGATTTATAGAGAAGAGTTATTCTAATCTTCTCTACAGAGCATCTCTCCAATAAATTATCAAGAAAGTATTATAAAAAATAATACATTTTATATTTATCCTGGAAAGAAGTATAAGTTATTTCTATTATAAGATACTTGGTAATAATAATAACAAAATAGAATGGAAATAAAATCCGTTTGAAAGGTGTTATTACAGCTGACATTTTGTGTATTATAATATATTTTCTATTAATTTTGTGCATTAAAACTGTTTATGATAGACCACTGACAGTATTTTCCTTGAATAACGCGCTATTATAGCAAATATTTTCCATTCCTATTTACGAAAAAAAGAAAAGTAAACCAAAAATCTATAATTCACAGTGCTGAATAGCTTGTTTTGATTGTTGTTAAGCGGAAAGTTGCACAATAGGCTATCGGTGCTCTGCCCACTACGGGTATCGAAACCCAATTTTTAGCCTCGTAAGCCTGCAGACTTACCGCTGAGCCATTGGGGGGAGGGTTAAATAGTGCTTGGTATTTTGTAAATATTATAATTTCAACAGGTTAATATAGAAATAGTAAAAAACAGTTACAAATTCAAATAGATATTTTGTGATTTTACACACCAAATTGTTATTGATTTGATATAAAATTAAATTGTAATTACCTCAAATTAATCTTACATGAAACTATTACAAAATAAGTACACATATAATTTATTTAATGTTAATATTTAATGTGACTATTTTGTCATCAATAAAAGTTTAGGTCATCTTTACTATCATGCTATATATATATATATATATAATTGTCTATAGTGTAACATGACTATTTTGCTTTAAGAAGTATCAGACGTTTTCTTTAATTTTCTAGGTAATTGTGTTAAGCAACTCCCAAACTTGTTCTGTGAGGTTAAGGTCTGGTCTTTGTGAAGGCTATTTCATTCACTAGAGGTTTCCAGAGTTTTTTTTCTTTTCCAAATAAGCTCGAAATTTTTTAGAAGTGCGTTTGGAATATAGTTATTTTCTTGAAATATATATAGTTCTGCACAGTCAGCTCCTTTTACTTTAGCGTAGTATTTTTGTTAAGATGGAAAATCATTTAATACTACGCACCAAATTATCAAAGAGCCTCCTGCATGCTTGACTGTTGGCAGAAGGCACTCTTTCTGCAACCTCTGACTGACTCTTCGGCGAACATGTATTTGCCGGTTGGAACAAAACAGTTCAATTTTAAACGTGTCTGTCCAAAGCAATGTGTGTCACTGACCGAAAAATGAGACCGAAACGCTTGCCTCTTTGCTATATTATCTTTAGACAGTAAGGGCTTTCTTGCTGCTACTCTTCACCAAAAGCCAGATTTTTGCAATATTCTTGAGACTGTATTTAGTGAAACTTTACTTCTGAGTGACTTGTTAATGTCACTATCAAGTATTTCGCAGTTTTTCATCGGTTTATCATGTAATCCATTTCTAATTATCAAACAACTCTTTTAGTGAGCTTTTTATTGTGTCCCTTGTCTTTTCTGACATCATAAGACTGGGTTTCCTGTCCAATGTACTTTCCAGTATTTGGTGCATTTTCGAGGTTTTTTGTAATTTTTCTCAAACTCCAACCAGCATCATGTAAAGATTTGACTGACTCTGTCAAAAGGTGTTATTTCTCTCTGTTTCTACATTTTAATTAAATACCATACAATATTAATTGTAATAGAAAAAAATATATATTTCCTTATAAAAACTAAATGTACATGCAGGAAAACTTAGATCGTAAATATTTCATTTTTATCAGAGATGACTGGTATATAAACTAAAGACAATCAGTGTGACAATTTGGCATGGTTTATATGAAACATTTTAGATAGCTTTAAAAAAATCTTCTACCCTTCAACATTTATGGCTATGCATTGCTTTTATGCTTAATTATATATATATAGCAAATTAAAGTCATGGATAAAGTGAGAATATCGGTACTTTCCTATTTTGATGAGTTTTCCAGTATTTTATATCACAATGGTTTTATTTTATAAGAAAAACAAATTAAACCTACAGGAGAAATAAGGTATTCTTATAAATTTGTACACTTCTATATACAGATATCAAATTGACGTTATTATATTTTCAAGTATCTCCAGATGTGTTAAATAAGAAATCGAAAAGTAATATATACACAATCCAAGTACTTCGAAAGTTTAGCGGTAATCTTGCGGGCTTATAATGTTAAAAAAGAGGTTTTCATACCCTCGGTGGGCATAGCACATATAAACCATTGTGTAGCTCTGTGCTTAACAAACAACCAATCAAGCAATCACCTATAACGCAATAAGAAATTGTTGAGAATTCCATTCTCTATTGGGACTATATGTGTCACACAAATTTGTTGTATCTTCAAGAAAATTCGATTTTTTTTCAAAAGTTAGTGACGGAACATAGGTATAATTCTTTGGATAGGCAGTAAGTATGTTTTTATGATTTGTAGTATTTTCGTAACTTCAATTACTGTTGTTAATATTATTCTAACTGCTTTCAATTACTGCTACTGAATGTACAGTATGTCAAATATGTTAACATCTATATGCATATTCCCGATCGTGTAGTAGTAAGCTATATATCAATCTCGGGAGCAAACAATTGATTTTATATGTTTTGTAAGCGGTTATCTACTCGCTTTGTTAATATTTAGTTTTATTTAATCATAATTTCAAAATCCATGTTAGTACATTTTGAATTTACTTTTTATACTTATAAAGGTTATATTGTATCATTAGTTTAACATATTAACTTGAGATTAGCCTAAGTCTCTCAAACTGTCCGAAACTCGTAACACTTATATTGGGATTACGGGCGAAAATATCGGTAGTAAAGAGGATACCCACATGTTAATTTAATGCATTATAATGATAATTCTAAATTCTGTTTTATTGATTAATAACACCAAGTAATTCTAACCATTTCGTTTTACAGAAGTGGCTTTATTAATTTATATCTACTGTTATGATCTGAACATTTAACTTATTTATGGTCAATGACTAATGAAATAACACTTAATTTAAATTTTATTTAATTTCACTAGATTTTCGGCAATACTTTTAAAACATTTCAAAGAGAAATAAAAGAAGAACTTGTAGAATTCAGTAAATATAATCTCCAAGAACCGAATCGTTAAGTCCTTATACATATAAAAAAGAAGATTGCGACGTATAAAGACAAACAAAATCCGTGAGTTAAAGTTTCTAGAAATGTGTATATTGGTCCCAGGGTGTTATGGCTACAATAGGAATTTCACAGCAAACACAGCAAGTCATTGAACAAAATAAATGTTGCTGCCGTAATGTCTGGTTATTGATTGAAAACTATTTTTAGCCTGTTATTAATAACATATCATTTTCTCTCATAATATTGTTATATAAAATACCAAAGCAAACATAAATGTTTTATATACGTTCCAAAAAACAAAAACAAAATATTTAATAAAATTTATGCTGTGAGTGCAAAATGAACCAGAAAAAGAAACATAAAGACACTTTAAAAATGGTTGCTACTGATCATCCTAACCGATAAAAACTTCTAAAGTTCACTTTTCTTCTTGGTTTATTAAGAGTAAATGTCAGTAATTTCAGAATTTGGAAGAGAATTGTAGAAAGCAACTAAATGGGAAATTATTTTGTCCATATTTAGTTTTACTGAATTTTATTGATCATAAAGTTGTAATAATGTAGGTTAATAATCAATTGATAATACTTAATAATACTTTCTCTACCAAACAATTTCACTTACCTAAGAGCTATTCTTACATCTAATGTGGATCTGAGGAGAAAATATCAGTCTCGTTTATTTATTATTTAAAATAATATTCAAGTTAAATTATGGTTAGAGATATACGTTTTCAAACAAACCTCCCAATATGTTATATGGATTTCTAGTTATCCTTAAATATAATATGTTTAGAACAGAATAATTAAGAACCATTCCGAAATGAATGAGCGAGCACATACACACAAAATAATAACTGGAGAGTTTTAAAGTTTTGTTTTCTTATAATAATTGCATATTCATATGCACTTCCAATAACAGTGCACCAGCAGAACAATGATTCTTGAAATAATTTTAGACATTTGAAAATAATACATCATAACAATTCAAGTTACTAAAAAAGCAAAAACGATATTCCAAGAACATTTTTAAGATATTCAATAATATCTTCTGCGGTAAATTTATTCATATTAATGTCATACATTGGGCATCTGAATCTATTTCAAGCAGGACATTATAAGTGAAACAACAGAAAAACAATGTCAATGATTATTTGTTCTTCAAGGGTCATCCCCCCCTCTTCAATTAGTGGCACAACGGTAAGTCTGCGAACTTGTAATGCTAGGAACTGCGTATCGAAACCCGTTATAGGCGCGGCACAGATAACCCGTTGTGTAGCTTTGTGCTGAATTAAAATACAAACAAATCCTCAAGGGTCTCTAAGAGTCCATCAGTAAACTTAAAGATTTACAACGCTAAAATTCAGGGTTTGATTCCTAGTGGTGGACAGAGTGCAGATACTTCATTGTGGAGCTTTTCGATAAAATAAAACTTGATCCTCAAAGAACCACTGCATAATAACTTTATAAAATAATTCGTTAACATTGGATTCGGTTGACGTTACCGCCATCTTTTGACCTTGTACTTAACTCTAAATGTTTACTTGAATATTTAGAGTCCTATTAACATGAGAACCAGTTTCAACGTTGTGCTTCCAATCAAAACTTTTAATATGCTATATGCTTTTATTGTAATTTCGAAAACAAACAACAACGAGTTATTAAGATGTTATCTTCTAACTATTATTAAGAACGAAATAATTCTTATTGACTTCTAGGTGGCTATGTATTAATGTTTTAAACCTTTTTAACTATGACATATAAATGTAAAATAGCATTTTTTCTCAAATTTAAAGTTTTATTTTTGCTCTATAATTATAAAACTTACTTTACAGTTTATTACTTCTAGAGAAATGATAAATTCACCATTACTAGCAAATAGAAAATAAACAGGTAGAGACAGACTCATATAACAGGCACAGCGCAATAAAAACGTGTTTCATATCTAAAACGTATCTACAAATACAACCGACATTGCACTTTTTTCAACATTACGAAATACAATGATGCTGAAAACATGATCTTCATTTCATCAATTCCACTGTCGGATAGACTAGATATATAAACATATGTAGCAATTCTATCTTTTATATAAAGAAAAATACAAACCAAAACCATAGAAAATATAATACAAAAAAGAAATTTTATATGTTTCGGTTTGAAAACAAAATTAAATAGTTAACCAGTCATCTAACGTATTTAGAGTAAGAACGTAATTTGTATGAATGTAAGTTAATAATTCATTTTGATTTGAATTTTATTTAATCTCTTCTCTACCAAATAATTTCACTTAGCAAATGGAAATCACTATCTGGAGAAACATATTTTTCTTGAAAGTTATTCTTGCAACTCATGTGGATCTCAGGAAAATAAAAAAAACATCGTTTATTTATGTATTTGAAATAATGTTAAAGTAAAATTGTGTTACCGATATACGTTTTCAATCAAACTTTCTAGTACGATAAGCGGATTTTTAGTAATACTTAAATGAAATATGTTCAGAACAGAATTAAATTAAGCCATTGCGAAAACAAATTAACGAATAAACGCTAGGAAAACGTTTCCGTTTTATGGAAACGTCAATCTTCCATTCCTATATCAAGTCTTTATGCACAAACATTTTTAAAACCCTTGTTTGGCAGTGAAACTCAAATCTAAGATAGATGGCGTAGGATTTTTTTTTTACGAAACCTGTATAAGTGTGCGAGATAGAGGATGGATAGATTTGTTTTTGCGAAATAAAAAAAAAGTTTTCAATGCTTAGTTTAGCTGCCTTTTAACTTGCTCAACTATTTAGATTTACTTTAAAATACTTTGTCATTATTATTATTTTTTGTTTGCTTGGTCTGAAAAAAGTCACACCTACCCAGTAATCAAACACAATATAACATTTTTTGCAAGAAGCATAATAAAGAGTTAGCTTTTTAGGGGTTCGTGTTTAAGCAACTTATAGATTATTGTATTATTTAAGTAATATATATATATATATAATGGCAACATCTACACAGTTGTAATTTTTCGCTATGGAAATGAAAAAGAGTAAAGCAAAATCTTACGAATACAGCAATAAATACATCAGTGTTTTTGAAAATTAAAACAGATTTTCCTAATGTGAGAAGAAAAACAAAATTTAGAAACTTATCAAAAAAACCTCAATGACAAGACTGTGATTTTTTACTAACGACAATAACTAGTTCTTGGGAAACTGATTGATTTCTAATATCTAGCTAGGTAAGCCTCGTGTACTAATGCAGTAAACTTGTTAAGAAATCATTTATTTCTCTGCCATCAAAAGTCATTTTCAGCTTTTATAGTGTTACATAAGGTAATACATACAGGCGGTTGTGCTAAGGATCAAATTTAGTTTAAATTACATTTTTTAACTTGCTGGATTCATAGAAGATTTTCATTACTAGTCGCAAGACAATTTTATTCGTATTTAAAGGTCGAAAATGATATTAAACGATAATTGATAGTACGTAACAAAACTAAACAAGAAAAATATTCTTGTGTAGCTTCCAGTCTTGTTGGGTTTAACAACCTCCCCCCCCCCCCCAAAAAAAAACGAGAGAGACAAAAATAAGAATAAAAATAAAAACATTAGTATCATCTATTTTTTTTTTACTGATATACTCACAATTTATTGTACGGTTATTTCATACTAACTAAACATTGTTGATTGTAAAAGAGTCTTACATATTACCTTTTATTCCTTTCCAGTAGAATACGTAGCTAATAGAGTTACAGATGATGTGCAACTGTTTCAGCCTTTTTATAGGTTGAAGGTGGACTGGTTATTTGTTCCATGAAGAAAAAATCTCTATCCTGCGCTGTTTTTGCTTACAGTTTTTAACCTCTGTTTTCTTATAATGGCATTCATACCCTTACACGCGATAGACGTTATATAATAGATAATATGTAACACTGAAAAAGCTAATTAGCCAACGAAATGTCTCTACATTACTTAAATTATATCAAAGGAAAGAACCTTTATCTTCAAATGTGCCTATATATATATAAGCATGGTTGAATGTAGTTTAGATTTGTGCTACTAGATGTCGATAAAGGCACAACTGATCTGTGTCATGTTATTCTATATATATAGGCCACGTATACATGACAGACGGACAAACTTACATAATAAATATTCTAGATTATATTTTACAGAAAACTACTATATAGCTTGACTATCAGCATGAAAGTGACACTAATTTTGTTGTTACAAATAATAAAGTACTTTCTGTTACGGTTTGTTTGTTTGTTTATAATTAAATACAAAGCTACATAGTGGGCTATCTGTGCCTTGCCAACCACAGGTATCGAAACCCGGATTCTAGCGTTGTAAGTCTGTAGACATACCGCTGTGCCACTGGGGGGGGAGGCTTGTGTTACTTGAAACATTCGGGACATGCCCATCTTCAAGATAAATTATCCTGTTACCTAAAATGTTTCTTAAAGTTATTAATCAATTATGATACGTTGAAAAAATAAGGGTATTCCTAATAACCATACAAATTATGTTTACGTCAGGGTTTTCATTACGTAGAGAACTTTCAGTTTGTAACAGATGTTATGATGTTTACGGAAACTTAGTTTAATTTATCTGAAACTATCTAAGAAATTCTAGATTAAAGGCAATTTCTTTGAATTTTTAATTTCATTGACTTGTGCTTGCATTCGATTCCAAAACAAATGAGCGTAAACAGCATTGTCTAATAAACGTCTGAGGCGTTTTTATCATTAATGAGCACTCTGCACAAACATATAAACCTTAGTTTCGTATATTATATCGCCTTGTCAATCACGCTTCAGTATTCTCAGATGAAATGTTCACACACACATATATATAGATACCTAATTCAGTAAAATGGTTCGTATAAACTACTGTAGCCCGGTCGTGAAATGAAGTTTATTATGTACAGTTCAATTGTTCATACACATATTTCCCTTTATTCAATAACACAAAACTAAAGGTGGATTATACAGTTTACAAGTCACCGTAGTAAAGTAATTAGATAAATCGTAATCGACTAAACTTCACAGACGAAAAAAAGACATACTTTTAATTATTAAAAAACAAAACATTCGGAATAGGATTAGAGTCGGCCCAAAATGGAACACATTTTTCGACCTTAGGAAGGGTGTCAAGGTGTCATTTTGTTCCATAAAACACATTTTTCGACATTAGGAAGGGTGTCAAGGTGTCATTTTGTTCCAGAAAACAAATTTTTCGACCTTAGGAAGGGTGTCAAGGTGTCATTTTGTTCCAGAAAACAAATTTTTTCGACCTTAGGAAGGGTGTCAAGGTGTCATTTTGTTCCAGAAAACAAATTTTTTGTCTCATTGACTTACTACAGTTTTAACTATTTAAGGTTCAAACAATGAAATATTGTCTATCTTTAACTAAGCTGGTATTCGAACCTGACTCTACGGTAAGTGAATGAAAAGCATACTTTAATCTTAATATATTCTCATAGTTTCAATATTATTATTTTTATAAAACCTTGTAGATAAAATTAAGTTGATTTTCTAACTGTTCTGTGAGTCCCAAAATGCGTAGCTTGGAAAGATAAAATTTAAAATGTTGACACTGATTTACACCGTCAGTTGTCACTACTTACGTTCTTTATCTATCCGTCAAAGAATGAGTGTTGTTCATAGAAATTATGTGTGATTCGGGAAAGTTAGAAATATCCAACTGTATTTCCTTGATAATATAATCTATTCAATTGGCGAAAGTTCTTACCAATCTCCATTATTTGGACTTTATATTTCTTTCTTTCGCTTTTTCATTCCTGTTTGCTATTTATTTTGTCTGCGTAGTTAGTTCCTCTTCCTATTTTTGTTTTTTATCTTGTAAATACAGAGATAGAACTTGTTATATTATAAGGATTTTGGAGCCTCACCACGTTGCTTCACTCCACGTCGCCATGTCTGTTCATGCAATATCCGATTACCGTGAATCTTGACAGTATCCCCACATCGCACTTTCCATTACAAAAGGCCCAACCGCGAGGTAAACATATCGAAAGCGCATTATCTCTGCTTCCTGCCTGTCGATAGACAATCTTGTGTACGAGGACGACAGTCTCACAGAGCCTATTTCGGTAGTCCAATCACCTAGAAATCCATAGGCTTTGCGTCCTGTGACTTCATTGATATGCCTTTTTGTGGAATAGCAAAAATACCCGTTTCCTTTTTGAACTGCTTGAGGTATGCAACAGTTGAATAGATATGTGGTGGAAGCAGCTGTGTACATGTAACTTGTATTGCTTTTCCGGGCGCAGATCCTCCTTGATTGTGTCATGTACTGTTGCCTACGGCATGTGGACGGCTTTATGTTTGTCGATCATCACCTAGTTACGACTCATTTAGCTCTCTTTCTGGATCTTCCTTCTGCTCCAAGTCGGATCACAGTCCTTTGTTTTTCAATGCCATTGCGTACAAGGGATATTTTCGTATTGGGAAATCTGAATCCCTGAACAGAAAACATCTTTATGACCTGAGTGTATGAACATTTCGAAAAGGTCTCTGTTACATACCCTCCCCAAAAGCGACCAGCTTTTAGTGACATCACACTACTTACGAAACGCCAAACAGTGTAAAAATGTAGTTATGATACATACCATTACACTGCGAATTTTTATATGTTGTCACGTGGCTTTCTGATTTGCATATAAACATCAGTTTAATGTTTAACCCTGTATTTTTTTATATTCTAAGGTATTTTCTGTTCGGCGAAAGTGATAGGTTTTTTAAAGGCTGAAATTCGGAAACTTCAATACAATCTATATTCGATGAATAAAATATGTGCTGTTACGTATTAGATTTTCAAATAGTCTGAGACTGAGTTAGCTTGTAATTTAGATTTAGTAGTTAAATATTTGCCGATATATCTCCAATTTATGATATTTGCCAGCAACATTGATACAAACAATTTTCTTTTTTTTATAGAAATGTGTTTTAATATATAAACAACAATACAATTTACAATAACAGTTACTACCAATAGTTATTACACACAATGATTTATATACAAAAAAGTTTACAAACTTACAAGCAATATAAAGTCTTCTTTCTAGTCTGGAACTTCTTTGATATCTTATCGAAAGTTCACGATCAGCGAGTTAATTATGAGTTGATGGAAGTTCAACTTACCTAATGGGAGGCTAGCTAGCTTTGTCCTTCGTTATTCACCAGCCACACCGTTGAAGTTAGGTAATGTTTTCGTAAAAATACAAATGTCCATGAGAAACCACTGAAGTTAAATGATTT
>NW_013665838.1:394267-395446 GCF_000517525.1 Limulus polyphemus | reverse complement strand
TAGCTTTCGAAGTTTATAGCACACTGACTATAGCAAACTAATAATATATACTATTTTTTGGCGCGTCGCGTTTGTTATATTTTTAGTACGTATGGAGAGTTTCTGGAAAATTGAGATTACGTAACAATACAAATCTACAAATCTTTATTTTTATCTACGTAAAACTGATTCACGAACACCACAACTCTATGGCATTCCTAAATCACACACACAAGACTGCCCCTTACGACCTATACTGTCCACTTATGATTCATTCAACTACAGTCTTGGCAAATACATAGCCTGGGCTCTCACACGATATGTAACATCTGCAGGTTCATTTTTTAAAGATGCCTTCAATTTCAAATATACACTAGAACAACTAAATTCGAAAGCCTTAATGGCTAGTTTGATGTCGTGTCACTCTTCACGGAAGTCCCCGCCAATGAAGCTTGCAATATCGCACTCAACCTCTACATTAATGACCCCAACAAGTTAAGGCACATCCCCAGCACACTTTTTGCTTCTCTCTTAGAATTTACAACGACTAAAACCAACTTCATTTTCAACAACGAATATTTCCTTCAAATAGATGGTTTAAGTATGGGCAATCCTGTTTCGCCCGTTCTTGCCAATATATTCATGACCCAGATCGAAACACAAGCCATACATTCTGCGCTTCATCCCCCATTATACTGGTACAGATATGTCGATGACACTTTTGCTGGTTTCACTTCTACAGAAAACACACTAACTTTCTTTAAACACATAAATTCCATTCAACCCAACATCAAATTTACCATAGAACACGAAAACAATAAACAGTTATCCTTTCTTAACCTCAAAATAATTATATTTGACACACAGTTTGAAACCGAAATTCACCGCAAAAAACACACACTGTTCTCTACATCCCCTGGAATTCCGCTCATGACACCGCACAAAAAATCAATACACTTAAAAACCTCATAATCACAGCCACAAGACTCTGTTCAACGGACTACATAAATGAAGAAATTAACCACTTAAAGCATTCCTTTATTCACACCAATAAATTCCCACCAGCTATTGTTGAAAAACTCTCTAACATTCCACACAACAAAACTCAGCTCACGAACAAAATTGATACTAACAAACCCAAAAACAGTACATTACACTGCAGTTTACCTTTTCTTCCTGAAACCAGCTCAAGAATTATCC
>NW_013665838.1:390144-393267 GCF_000517525.1 Limulus polyphemus | reverse complement strand
AAAACATTATCAAAACGTTGTACATTTGCTGTTATGTTAAACTTATATTAAAGTTTTTCTTCATTACCCATTCAAGCCGTCTCCAGCCATTACTAGTTGGTGTTTGTTTAGATTATGTCTTAGAACAATAATAATAAAAAAGGTAATGCCTTAAGAAATTAAACCATGAAAATTACGGTGCGCTGATGTTATCATTGATGAAGTAGAGCTTCTTTTGAAATGATAAATTATTTCATCAATAGAAAATCTGTAAGTTGCAGTTGACATATTTGTTCACCACCGTCTAATAGGTTATTTTTCTAGTTTACACATGGTCTAAGCTGACCCATCCAGTTCATGTGTTTGAGTCCTGAAATATTACAACGTTAACTGATTTAAGATGTCTGAGCATCAAAATAATAAAATGTTAATTGGATCACGAGGCTGAATACTAAAATAGTATAACATTACGTTTGATTTATGTTAATAGACGAAGAAAAATTAATGACAAGTAATTTTTTTTTACTTCTTTCAACTTTCTGTGAATATATTTCTTATTTCATTTACACTTAAAAAGGGGGAAGAAGAATCGTAGTAAGTCTTCAGTGTTGTGTCACTAGAAGTGTTTACTTCTATATTCATCTCCAATCAAGTTGACGAATGATAATAGACGAAAATACTACGTGTTCTTCATTTTTTTTTCAGTATGTGTACCGTCAAAACATTATATGAGAGAATCCTGATAAAAGTTTCTGCTAAACATCGATGTTTGGCAATATCGACATTACTTTTGAGTAAATGACACATTACTCTTATCTTTCGTGAGATTTAGTCTACCACTTAAATTTGATTGTTAGACTCAGACATTAAACGAAGGACATTTAAGTAAAAAAGCCTATCCAAAACAATCTGTAATGATTTTGTTTTAACTGAATTTACCAAGTTCCTTTTCTCTCTCTTCTCCCAGCATCTTTTAATTACTTTGTAACTGGAATGAATTGTGCGGATTATATTTTACATGATTTGGATACTATCTTAGTAACATGCAGTTGCGTTTATAGATTTATTTCATTTGTCTGTTTCCTTAAGAGCCGGCAATGTTTTTAAAAACGTTATTTAAAATAGGAGTGATTGTATATTTCGTATTAGAAGTTCAAAAAGGAAAATGATGGAATTGAACATTATTGGTACAATAAAATTTGGAGGCGGCTTGAATGGGTTGTGAAAGAAGCTTTATTTCAAATGTAAAACGTTTCGACAAACTTATGTCATCACTTAATGTCAATGTACCTGATGATGGCATAAGTTTGTCGAAACGTTGTGCATTTGTAATAGAGTTTCGTTTAATGCCCATTCAAGACGTCTCCAAAATTTTATTTTCTAAAAAAAGTGGGTTCCTCGTTATCAAATTACTAGTATAAGAATTATATATATATATATATATTCACGCAACTATAGATTTCTATCAACCTAGGCGCACCCTCCCCCAGGGGCACAGCGGTATATCGGCGGATTTACAACGATAGAAATCGGGTTTCGATACCTGTGGTGGGCAGAACACGGACAGCCTATTGTGTAGCTTTGTGCTTAACTTCAAACAAACTAACAAATAAAACAACCTAGATATTAAAAGTAGGTCTTTCTCTCTTTTCTAGGTTATTATTTTTATTTCCCGATAATCGACAGTTACTATTTTGAAGAAGAATTTCACATTACTTTAATTAAGTTATTAGTTTTGTAATAAATAAGGAAAAAATACATAACCGAAAGACATTCTGGAAGTTTTTGATCATAATATATTTGTCATGATAACTATATTAATTTTTGGTGCTCATTCAAGAAAATTACAATAATGTTAATTCAACGAACATGAAATACGCATGATTGTATATATATTTATATTACAGACTTAAATGTTCTACTTTTATCTCTGGTTTTCTTCAGCTTTCTGGTCCAATTACGTTTAGTGAATGTCAATTCAAAAACAACCTTAAAACTAATGAAATATAAAACAAAACAAAGAAAATTATATTTAATCGTGTCTTTAGCTAAACGGCCCGGCATGGCCAGATGGTTAAGGTACTCGACTCGCAATCTGAGGGTCGCGGGTTCGAATCTCCGTCACACCAAACATGCTCGCCCTTTCAGCCGTGGGGGCGTTATAACGTGACGGTCAATCCCCCTATTCGTTGGTAAAAGAGTAGCCCAAGAGTTGGCGGTGGGTGGTTATGACTAGCTGCCTTCCCTCTAGTCTTACACTGCTAAATTAGGGACGGCTAGCGCAGATAGCCCTCGTGTAGCTTTGCGCGAAATTCAAAAAACAAACAAACAAACAAACTTTAGCTAAACGCACTCTACCCATTTAATAACGAGTTTTAGAAGTATCAGCTCTCAAGCCATCGGAGGAGGAGAAGTTCTACTTAATATTTTGTTTATAAAAGTATGTATTTCAATTTTATAGTAGATATGTTAGCGCTTTCTAATATATATGTTTTGCAAGAGTTTCATGAAATAGTACAGATTTTCTGTTACGGTTTTGATTTGATACTTAGTGTGTTGAGCTATTCATAACGGATGATGGACAAGTTTCATATAAGATTGGCTCTATCAACATTAGCTAGTGAGGAAATTATCCGTCATACGGAAAAGAAATCATTTAGAGCTTATGATTAAGGATAAATCCCATCTTTACGTATAGGAGTATTATACGCTTCTGTGACAATCTTTCGTTATCTGCACAGACATTTTAGTTAATACTGTTTTTTTTTACACGTATTATGGGTGATTTTAATTTAAGGCATAAAGATTGGGAAATGCTAGAGTCAAACCATGAGAGAGAAAGGTTTTGGGGTGGTTTTCTTTACCAATTAGTCAAGGAACCTGCTAGAAACAATGCTATTTTAGATTTATTGTAAAATTCTAATATAGAAATAATCAAAAGGGTGGAAACTGGGGAACATCTGAGTGCAAATGATCATTGCTCTATTAGGTTTGATGTTTTGTTACATAAGAAGATAAGGAATAATGATATGTTGGTTACAAATGTCAAAAAAGCAAATTTTGGAGGGATGCGACAAGAATTATCTGTTGTGAATTGGGCAACTGAGTTATTTGGAGACACTGATAAGATGGGGAACATTTGTT
>NW_013665838.1:359902-389598 GCF_000517525.1 Limulus polyphemus | reverse complement strand
GTCAGTCCTTGAATAATGGGCAGGTACCAGAGGATTGGAAGTTAGCTAATGTAATTCATTTCTTCAAGAAAGTTGATAAAAATTGTCCCAGTAATTATAGACCCATTAGTCTTACATCAGTTGTGGGAAAAGTTTGGAAAGTCTGTTAAAAGATGCTTTGCAAAGTTTAGAATTTTATTGGATAGTCAACATGGTTTCACTAAGGGAAAATCTTGTCTTACAAATCTTTTGACATTTTTTGAAAAGGTTAATGCTTATGTAGATGTTGGTAATGGTGTAGATTAGGTGCATCTGGATTTTAAGGTCTTGTGTGTTGCTAGCTGTGAAGAGGATGCTGCTGATTTACAAAAGGATTTAAATAATTTACTGTGTTGAGCAAATAAATGGCAGAGGGGTTTTAATTAAAATAAATGCATGTAGATTATCATAATTTGAATTATAAGTATAATTTGGATGGGACTAACCTTAACAGTGTTATGAAGGAAAGGGATCTAGGTGTAATAGTCGATCAGTTTCTAAAGACATCCAACCAGTGTGCTGTTGCTAGCGGTAGGGTAAATAGGATTTTAAGTTGTATCTGCAGAAATATTGAATACAAGTCTAAGGAGGTTATAATGTCATTGTACAGGTCACTGGTTAGTCCACATTTGGAATATTGAGTTTAGTCTTGGGCTCCTTATTTTGAGAAATACACTGAATTGTTGAAAAAGGAAGAGTTATGGGGATCTGACTGAGGTATACATAGAATTGATAGTGTTGATACATCATATTTTTTCATATCTAACAGCTAGAATAGTAGGACTAGGGGACACTAATATACATTTTCGCAAGTTAGGAGTCATCTTCAGCTACAACAGTTTAATTTTTCTAACAGTCTGGTTAGCCTTTGGAATGGGTTGCTTTCGGATGTTGTAGAGGCAGTAAATGTAAGTGAGTTCAAGAAAAATATTAATAAGGATATGAATGATAAGGGCTGGCTTTATGATTTTTTAAAATTATTTTAATTTAGTTTTTAGGATGGAACAGCCGAGATGGACCAATAGGTCCCATGTTGTCCCAAAACATTATGTTATGTTATTAGACAACAGTTGTAAGTATCACATTAAAACATGAAACCAACATAGACAAGAATATTGGTTAGTATACACGTTAACGAACCATTTACATTTTGTATGTTGGTGAAGCTTGAAAGACAAAACACTTAAAATATAATGAATGCAATAAATACTCATTTTAAAATATCTCGGAAAGTCAGTTTTTCTTTTCAATTAGATGTAGATATATTAGTACTCATTAAGTGTTGAAAAAAAACAGGAAAAGAAAATGGAAAGAAAGGACTGATAGCTATTAAGAAGTCACGTCATGCTAGAGGATAGGCAAGAAATAATATATAAAGGACAGTTTTTACATACGATTTCGTCCATCAAGGTTAGTTCAGAAAGATATTAGCCATCATTCTAATGTAAATAGATATATAACTTAAAATAATATAGCAACATCAATTAGCCACTCATACGTCTGACTAAATATGAATCTATGAAAAACAGTTTTATCTGGATTCACTAGCTAAGTGTTAGGTTCTCTCGGTGTTAACCCCATTTTGAATGATATAGAGAGGAGATCACTTTCCAAAATTATCTTTCTTGATTAATGGGAGTTAAAGAGAAAAGAAGTTTAATACAATATTAATTTCGCAATGTACTATGACTGACTAGTTTTAAAAAGAATACGTCTTGTCTATCGATTTATGTAATTTTGCTTATTGACTTCATGGAAGTAAAGCATAACAGTACTGTGATATGGCACGAACTATTACGTATTTTGAGGCCGGCAAAACCCACTATCCACTGTGCAGGTATTTTTCGTGACTCATATGAGATCACGAGGATGAGTTTCAACATCTTCCTTGGCCACCATAATCCAAATATCTCAGCCCAATGTCGTCTTTATGAGACGTATTTGAGTGTACCGTCAGAGAACGTACTCGTTTATCTTTACCTTGCCCTCAGTGGCGCATATGTAACTCTGAAAGCTTATAATGTTAAATCCAGGTTTCGATACTTGGGGTGGGCAAAGCTCAGATACCCCATTGTGTAGTTTTTTGCTTAATAACAAATAAACAAATATTTTTCTCTGAATGATTGTTAGATAGCATTACTTGACCAATACATGACCATTGAATACAATGCAATCCAGGAACTACTAGAATCTATGATACACTAATGGGCTTAATACAAGATTGAAAATCTACTTAAAGTATGACATATATTTTCTACATATCCTTATAAGTTACACAATTATAATAACATTTCTTCTTTCAATTTAACTTAATTTTTAAGTTTCCGTACTTCATAAAAGTTCTCGGAGAAGTGCTCCTGGTCAATTATTTATCGCAAAAAACAAACTTCAATTTAAAGGGTTTATCGTATACTTTACTATGAAAAGTGATTGGTGTATAATGTTTAATATTGTTATACTTTCTATCTGTTAAATATGAATTATTTTTACTGTTCTTGCCGTGACTTCTACAGAAGTAATTTTAATGAATTATGTACAAAGTTATATGTTTCTTCTTTTCCTTTTAAGCTTAAAGTAGCCCTTAAGTTTGTTTCCGTATAAACACACAAAAACATTGGTTTGAGTAAGTCAAGCTGTTGTACACAATTAAAACAAATTTGAATATGCAAATCAGCAAGTCATATGACAAATATAACCGACATAAAATTGCGGAGGAACAGATTGTATCAGAACTACATTATAATTTTGTTTGGCGTTTCATAGGTAGTATTATGCCACCGAAAAGTAGTCGCTTTTGTGAATGGAATGTATCAGCCCTCCTCGACGCAAAATAGTTAAACACTCAGATCATAAAGATGTGTTAAGATAATCGATTTAAAATTTGAAGTTGGTGATATAACTTGTAGTTAATGCCATTAGAAAGGAAAATAATATAGATTAACAAGAGGCAACAGGACCATGTAGAAAGAGGCCTGAAATAAGTCGAACTATAGCCGTGATATGCAAAGTGCAGCTTCTTGCAAAATATTTTAATTCACGAACACAAAGGTCAGTGGCAAAAGTCATCTTCGTGGCTCAAGCAACATAACACAACATAATGAAGAAGGAACTTAGGCTGGAAAAGCGATAGAAGTCACATCTACACAAGCTGATTTCACGACATATCAGGTCAACCGTCACAAACCTCAAGTAGTTGGAGCATGAAACGGATACTCATGCTATTCGATGTAAAGACATATCGGTCAAGTTGCCAGACACAGCTCCTGTGTATTTTGGTGTTACAGAATTGTTGAAACTGGAAAGTTCAGTTCTCTTACACTAAATGGTTTACAGTGTGGACGGTGTGTGTGCTTTAAACATGACAGTCGTACAATGAAGCTTTTTATAGAGTAACAATGCTGCACAGTTATTCTAAAAATTCACGGTTGTCTGTGAGAGTATGACTAGATTTGGCGAAATGAATTCCAGCGACGTCAAGATGTTCCCAAATCGTTTTAATATAATACTCAACTTATGTACAATTAAACGTATCTCTTGAATTTTGCTTCAGTATCCTGCATTTTTGTAGTAAAATTAAAGTTAAACAAAATGGATTACATGATTACTTATAATAATCGAGTTTCACGAGCTTTTCATATAATGCCTTTTATCATTCTTGATAAAATTTATCGTATGCTTATAACTCAGGTTGATAGGGCGCTTGACTCGCAATCTGAGGGTCGTGGGTTCGAATTCCTGTCCCACCAAACATTCTCGTCCTTTCAGCCGTGGGGGCATTAACCTGTGACGGTCAATCCCACAATTCGTTAGTAAAAGAGTAGCTCAAAAGGTGGTGGTGTGTGGTAATGATTAGCTGCCTTCCCTCTTGTCTTTCACTGCTAAATTAGGGACTGCTAGCGCAAATAGCTCTGGTGTAGCTTTGCGCAGAATTTCAAGCAAACCATATAAACAAAAACAAACTGTAAACTCCTTTAAAAGATAAAGTTTCAAAATTGTACATTTATGTTTTGATTTATGTATGCAGTATGTTTTTTACCTGTTAATGTATAGAAAAAATTATATCATTACAACCCCAATCCAATCTCAGTAAATAACATAATTCAGTGTTGAAAACATACTGAAATATATTAAGTATGTTTAAATCCCCCGGAAGGTCAGCGGTAAATTTTTCGACTTACAATACTAAATGCCGTAGTTTGATTCCATGCAGTGAACAGATCGCAAATAGTATATTTTGTAGCTTTGCACTAAGCAAAATAAACGTCAATAACAAGTATATATAATGCTCTACAATACAGTGGTGAGTACAATACCATCTTTGACCTTGCAATAATAAAAATTAATACCTCATAAAAGGCACCATATCTGAAACACAGACACTTCAAACACATGGCATAATAGCTATAGGACCTTTGACATATAACTTTGATTATTCGGCCAATATATGACTGACAATACAATACAATACACTACATAACGTAGCTATTTACTACGCCGTTACCTATGACCCACATAACGTTTGATCTAAAAGCCAGTTTTTGTACATATACTATAGTAGGCCCAATGACGCCAATGTTTAGGCCACTTTTTTGAAAGAAATGTTGCAACTAAAAGCTATCTAAGGCATTAAAACTAACATAGATAGATAGTATTTCTCTCACTCTATTTAAAAAATGAAACTTATATACGTTCACCTTCTAGTAATTTATGTATGTATTCAAACAGATCTCATGATATTTACTTTTGCTAGAAGGCGAAATACAATACTTGTGTTCACAATGGTCTCGGATCATAAAACTCGCGAGTTCTTTTGTAAACAAAAAATCAATTACCAAGATAATTACTTCATTAGAAATTCACATACAAGGAGGGAAACTGATTAATATAATTTATCACCTTTCCATGGCATAATACATTAGAAAACATTGCTGACGTATAAAACAAGGTCCTCGCTTATCCTCGAGGTGCCTCGAAACGCATTAAGAAATATGACAACTTTACAATATATGTAATTACACAAGGAATGAAGGTAACTCTACCGCGATAAAGAAAATAATCCCAAATTTCAAATACTTATTAGTTTTTCAGCTTCTTTAGTCTGAACAAATTGGTCCTCCTCGGAATTTCACTGAAATGTATAAACCATACTGAAAATTACTAGAAATTCTTAACACAACTGTTATTTGTGTATTGTTTTAATCAGGTAGTAATAGTCCTGTGAGCTGATGTTTCAGAGTTGGTTAAACAAATGGTAACAGTTTTTACGGTTGTTTCTTACAGTTGAAAATCTAAAAAAATAACAAAATTGTTCTATGTTAGAGACATTACAGTACTTGTTCCATAACAATGTAAGGGTAAGTATAAATACGATATTGTAAACAATTATGGAAACCGTTAATTGAATAAAAGCGGAGCCAATTATACTTCTCCCAGCTGCAGTTTGTGAAATGTACTCGTGTCTCTCAGGACAAAACTTTCAGATGACAAATATGTCGTAAACCAAGTTTTGGCTAAACTCGCGTGTGAAAGACTCAGAGGAGAGTTCGCGTTTAAACAGGAGAGTTACAAGTACTCTGATGAGGGTTCATAATACAAGTACTGATTAAGAGAGAAGCATTCAGGATAAAAACGCATACTTTTCAAATGTGGTGTTAATAACAACAACCTAGTACAAATCTTACCAACAATTTAGCTGTAAGTACAGCTGTGAATGTTACCCAAGTAAAATGCACATTAAAACGAAGTGGTCTCAATAGATAAATAGCTGCTCAAATCCACTGTTTAAGACAGGCAAGTAAGCCGAAAGTCTCAAATAACAACAGATATCAGATATTGGATTAAGCAAAGCTGAAAAAGATGTTATTTATAGATTAATCCGAATTCAACTTTTCTTTGGACAACAATCAACGGGAGTTTATTCAGTGACAGATAAAACATTATCACGGTCAATGTAGAAAAGCTACAGAGAAGCAGGCTAGGGAACGAATACAAATGTGGGCTGTATCGTAGGCAATGAGATTCGAAATCTATATTAAACTGATAACACCTTGACTGCTTACAAGTAAAGCAGATTCTTAGTCACCATGTCGCTCCCTCCGGAATAAGGTATGTTGACCACGGATTCGTCATTCAGCAAGATAGTATTTCCGTTGTGCAGCGAATCTAGTGAAATAATACGTGGAATGAAAAAAAGGCCGATGAACTCTTCGCAGCCATGCCCAAAATACAGATATGGGGACTTGATTGAACTGTGGTGAGAATTACAGGACAACTCAAGAACCTTTTCAGCATCATATATTAATAAGCTTATAGCATCAATAAAACAAAATGTAGTGTTCTGTTTAAAGCAAATACAAAATGCTAGTGCATTTGTATAACTTATTCCACTTTTCTTTGTACTGGTGATAAATTGAGCATTTAATTGAAATTACTCATTTCTATGACTCATTTATATGTACCACGTGTTTGTGTTTCTAATTTTATTTCCTATGCTTGTATTTTTTTTCTATCAGTGGACAACGTGTGTAGTTTTATGCATTGTAAACATAAAATATTATTACAGGAACGCGAGATCGAAACTCCTATTCGAGTAATATTAAAGTGCGCATTGAAATATGATAGCACAAACAATAGTTGGTTGAAAGGTACTGTTGTCGATTTACTTTTTTTATGTCTAATTGTTTCACAGAAACTACTTTTGCTATTTCGTACAGCAGTCTATTCAGATATATATATATATATATATATATAAGCGAAATCTGTTTGTCCGCTAACTCCTTGCAAACTATTTGACCAATCTCCACCAAAATTGCCATGGTGACTCTTACGGTTCTCGGAAGTAACAAGGGGGGAGCAAAATTATGTTTATCCATCTGTCACGCCGATAACTCTGGGCATATAATAGTTAGATTAGATTTGAGGGTAGGTGGTAGAGATCGTGATGAGTAATAACATCGAATCGGGTATAGTGCACCTCACACTTGGTATTTCTAGCGCATAAAAATCATAAAAATTTGCTGAAATTCCCCATTACGTTTGCTTCGTTGTCAAAGAGACACGTTGACGCAACATTACCATTTTTTTCCAATAAGAACTTTCTGCTATAACTCTATAATAACCCAAATGATTTAGTCGCAGCACATTTCAATTTTGAAAATGCACAAGTTAAAGCGCGCTTCTTCAGCTTAGCAGGATAACAAAGCTAGAACCAGAAAGACAGTCCAAAGAGAAATCCCCGAAATTTATATATATATATATATATATAGGACGTAATTAGTATTGTTTGTCTGTATGCTAGCTCCTCGCACACTATTTGACCAATCTCCCGCAAATTTGTCTCCCTTGGTCCCCAGAAATAACATGGAGGGGTAAAACTTCCAGTGGTGGTTGGACCCCATCTAATTCCAGAAAAACTACCATATCAGCACAACTTGACACAGTGATACAGTATGACATGAGGAAGGTCATGAGGGTGGTTGGACCTCCTCATCTAATCTATATATATAAAATTAAAAAAATGTAAATCTGTCTGTCCTCTAACTCTTCGCACACTATTTGACCAATGTCCACCAAACTAGGCATGGTGACTCCTATGGTCCCCAGAAGAAACACAAGAAAGGCACACATTTGATTTTGCCAAATAACTTGCAACATGTAACCTATTTCTGTATCTTTCTATAATATTGTAACACAGTCTGTTCCTTTTCTCTAAATGGTGGGAAATTCTACTGTAAAATAAATCTTCAAAGCTCCTGGATCTTTATTACGGCAGAACCATTTTTCTAGGTTAATTTTGCTGATGATCAAATATGTCTATCTTTTTCAATGTGAGGCTGAATGTGGGCTCACTTTATTGGGGCGTATTCAGGTTTATGTTTAGAATATAATCATGATGAAGGAGCACATACATAGAGCTTCCACCCGTATAGTGCAGGTGTATAATGTACCAAAAAAGACTCTTCGTATGACACTACAATTCACTGGTAAATACGCCTTATAAAAACAAGCAAAACTCAATAATTTATTGTGCAGTACTTATCAGTTTTTGTTGACAAAACTTTGTTTTCCTATACTTGGCATTATGTTTTTATGATAATAGTGCACGTATTATAGCTGTTAAATGTACTATTGCTGATTATATTTTCGTCTTAGTTGATATCTATGCGCCTTGCAATCAATGTTGCCGACCGTCGTCAGTTTTGTTTGTTATTTAGATCAGTACTAACTGTAGATTTTGGTGATATTCTTGTTGGTGATTTTACTTGTACATCTTTGGTTTCTCTAGACAAATTTCCTGTTTGAGTTACTATTGATCTAAGTCGTCAGCATTTTTCTACATTGGTTGGAAAATGTGTACTTTTGGATGTTTTTTGTTTTTATATTTGGTTCCCATCGGCAGCTTATTCGGCGTCACTATGTTTCTGGTGAATTAAGACGGTCCCGAATTGATGGAGTTTTTATTTCCACTTCCCTGTAACGTTATGTTTCTGATTTTTACGTGGATGTGGATATTGGTATTTCAATAATAAATTTTTGTGAGATAACGTATTTGTCAATACTATTTCCAGTTTAATTACTCGTAGTGGGAGGAATATAGTTGTGATTTTTGTAGTTGGTATGCTAAACTTTAGGGAGAGGTTTGTACGATTATCTCAGATTTTTGGTAGCCGACAGGCGAGGAAGCAATCTTCCCGCGACTTTTATTAGAACAGGCTACTGAACAGGACTTATGGCTTCTGAGGAATTGCACTTCTCGATCTCATTTACGATTGTATGAATTGCAGGCTGAACATGAGGGTTTTGTTGAGGGAATAGTATTACACTCGCATATTCGTTGTGTGAAAGAGAGCAAACAATCGACTAGATATTTTTTACATACTGAACATCATCGTCAATTTAAGCTGGAAATTGGGAGTTTGATTAATGGTTGTTGGTGCATAGTCACCGTGAGATAGGACAGGTTTTGGTTGAGTATTATTCAGAGTTGTATCGAGACAAAGGGATGGATATTTCGTCTTTACAATATGTTCTTTCACATGTTGACAAGTTTCTTAGTGATATTACGGCTGAGGAGGTTTTAGTAGCCGTATCAGGGATGGATGGTAAAAAGAAGTGTTCTGGTTTGGATGGTTTTACTTCTGAATTTTTTTCCTGTATTTTTACCTTGTGACGGATTTATTATTCTATATTTATTTTAATATCGATAGTTGTTTAAATTTGATTTATATTTAGAAATGTACATAAATTATACTGTTAAATATGTGTTGCGAAATGTCCGCCTATTCTCTAAAGTTATAGAAAATTATCGAGTGTAAGAATCAACAATATATGTGTGTGTACGTAAACGCTAATGTAGCTTTGTATTGTTACGTAATCTGAGTTTTCGAGAAACTCTCCACACTCCTATAAATATAACCAACACGACATGCCAAAAAATAATATCGAAAATTGGTTTGTTATAGTTGGTGTGCTATAAACTTCGTAAGCTATAACTGTGATTATTATAACGCTTATTAATCGGGAACTTAAGATATTTGACCAGGAACGTTTATAAATTCGAACATTACAAACCATTTAACTTCAGTGGATTCACATTGGACATTAGTATTTTACGAAAACATTACCTGTAGAATCAGTGTTTTTCTTTGTTCTTCAACATTACCAATTTAATTTTGATAGTGGTAAATTTAATAAGTAAATAAATAAAACATCGACATCAGTGGAAACTCGACCTGTAATCGGCGTGTGATCAGCGGAACTACAGGGCTAGCAAGCTCCCTGTTAAGTGAATTATACCTACGTCAATTCGAAATTAACTCGCTCATCGTCAATCCTCGAAGATATTAAGGAAGTTCAAGACTAGAAAGACAACTTTATATTACTTGTAAGTTCGGGAAACTTTTGTATATAAATCATTGTTTGTAATAACTATTTGTAATAACTATTTGTAATAACTGTTATTGTAAATTGTATTGTTGTTTGTATATTAAGACATATTTGTATTAAAGAAAACTGTTTATCAATCTTGTTGGCAAATATCAATAAATGGATATATACAGCATTTATTTAATTATTGAATTTAGATTATCATTTAGCTCGATTTCAGACAATTCGAAATTGTAATAAGTAACATAATAACCTCTTTGTATTGATGATTTTGTAGGAGTACTTAATCAAATATTTCATAATTGATGTTTATTGCAAAGTATGCGGCAAGGTGCTATAATTCCTATAGTTAAAGGTGGTGATAGACGTTTGTTTCTAATGGTCGTCCTATTACCTAGTTGAATATGGATAAAATTTTGGAAAGAGGTAGGGATTTTGTACAAGTACCGACTCTACTAAAGTTATTAATAGATATTTTTTTTGGGGGGGGGAGTGTTACTTAAGTTAGATCAAATGAAGGTATTTGATAGGATTGAACGTGACCATTTATTTGCCTTGTTTCAAAGGATTGATTTTGGTCAGTGTGGTGAAATACATTTTTTTTACGGATCTTTTCCGATCGCTAAGGGTATCCGTCAGGGGTGTCCCTAGTCTACACTCTTTTATGTGTTTGTGCTAAGCCTTTGTGTAATAAATTGGTTTATTGTAAGTTTATTTTGGGTTCTTCTGTTTTCTCTTATTTATAAACATGCTGATGACACAACTTTAACTCTCGCAGATATGGCTTAGGGTAAGGCTTCTGGTAGTCGGGTTAAGTATCAAAAGAGCTGTGGGTTGTGGATGGCTTGTGGGTTTGGGAGGGCTAATACTGCTTAAGAGGGCTTTATGATAGGTAATGATAGTCTCCGTATCTTGTGTATAGTTTTTCGTGGCAGTCCTGAGATGATGGCTTACTCTAATTGGTCAGTAGTGGGGGCAGAAATCACATATTCTCACTTTTTCGCGCTATCTGGATTTGTCCCTGCGTTGTAAATCCTTGGTTGTTAGTTATCTTGTAGCGACTTTGATTTGGTTTCCAGCTAAAGTGTTGCCTTTATCGGATAGTTACAGTTTCGGTAGGGGATATTTAGACATATATTTGGGATGGGGATATCCATAAACTTCTGTATGAGATCTTAATACGCCATTAGTCTGAGGGGGAGGTATTAATTTAAATGACTTGCGTCTATGTAAGTATGCTTTTCGCTTGAAATCATTGCAGAAATGTGTTAACCATGATTGTCATGAGGTTTTGGGTTCATTAATATATTATTTTATTGGGCCGCATGCAAGTCCGAATGCAAAATGGCTCACAAAAGTGAAGTTAAGCTTTAGACAGAACATTAGATGTGTTGTTTGGTAGTATTACATTATTACTATCAGTTGATTTTAGACAGACTTTTCCTGTTATTGTATGAGGTACAAAGCTGATATAGTATATGCATGTATAAAGTCGTATATGGAAGCATGTTGAAAAATTGACCTTGCATACAAACATGCAAGTGTCTTTAAGTGGTGACAGTGAAGCTGATGAAATTTCAAAACTTCTTAATATTGGTGATGGAAAGATTGCAAGCAATCAAGCAACTACATTATTATTCCAAACAAATGAGGTAACTTAGTTAAGGATGCAGAAGAGCTAAAGGAAAAGGTGTTCCTCAATATTTGTCAAAATTATCAATTATGAATGGTTGTGTAAAAGAGCAATTCTTGCATCTCGAAATTATACTGTTCATGACGTCAATGATTAATTATTGCAAAAGGTTTCCGTACAGGAATTCACCTACGGATCAACTGACAGCATTCCAGATGTAGATGATTTAAATTACCCATCTAAATTCCTAAATTCTCTTGAACAACCTGCCATGCCAGGACACATTCTGAAATTAAAGGTTGGTTCACCAATAATGTTTTTGAGAAATCTTGATCATCCAAACTTGTATAATAGCACAAAATTAGTTGTTAAAACTTTACTGCCACATGTTATTGAAGCAAAAATTACAACTGTTCATGCCAAAGGTGAAGATGTCTTCATTGCAAGAATTCCTTTGCTACCAAATGATTACCTCTTTGAATTTAGAAGGCTCCAATTCCCAGTTAAAACTTGTTTTGCAATGTCAGTTGATAAGGCACACGGTCAAAGTTTAAAGGTTGCCAGATTGTTCGTAAAGCAGCCTTCTTTTCTCATGGTCAATTCTATGTAGGATGTTCAAGGGTTGAATCTCATCAAAACATGTTTATATTGTCAGAAAAACGAACAACAGTCAATGTTCGTATATCAAGAATTTAATTTAGATTGTGTAATTTTGGCTTTGAAAATCAAAGGTTTAGATAAATATTAAAATGTTATGAAAATTGAATTTTTTAAATAAGTGTTGTTAAAAAATATTTTTGGTTATATATGCCTATTTCATATAACTTGGACACCTGTGCAGGGACTGGTAATTCAGCTAGTTAACTGAATATTGAAACGCTCTTTATTTTATTAATTGCTTTAAATTAAAAGTGCAAAGGAAGCATTTAATTTTCGTTTCAGGAAAAAATTTATATTAAATCATCTTCAGAAGCATTTTCAGTTAACAAAAAGAAAAACACTTTTTAGAATTAAACACGAAGTCTTTGAATTAAAGCTATATTGTTTGTTAGTGTTTTTGATTTAAGATTAAGCTTCTTAAGATATATCGGGTGATGACGATCAAAGTGGGTTTCTGTCTAGCGTAGATAACTTGTAATAAAGGTTAATTCATGCTTTGATGGAAGTTTCATGATCCTTTACTAACGTTGTTTTAAATATTTTTGATGTAAAAATTCTGCAGTAGGACTCTTTGTATAGTATTGTTATATTTTGTGTAGTTTTAAAAACTGTCTTTTTACAGAGAAAAATTTTATACAGATGTATACAGAAATTTCTTTATAATCATACAGGATTTTGTAGTTGGTGAATTTTTAGTGATTCTCGATAACCAAACGGTCATAAACATAATAGTAGGCAACGTGGAATGAAAACGTTTACAGCGACAACTACTTTCTATTTTATAGTTTTTCAAATCTCCTCACAACAACACTGAAGAACTAAGTGATTTGTTTTCTAATTGTTCAGGTACTAGATAATTTTATTATCATTTCAATAAATATAAATCGCTAAAATAACGAGTATAAAAGTTATCTAAAGAAGTGAAAGATAGGCTGTTGTAGTTTAATGTTGATATATGTGAGCATTGTTTCATCTTAGATTTACAGCAAATTTCAATTAAATGACAATCTTACAATAAAGCAAGATAAAATTTTCACAATACAGAAGGCCACCAATTTATTTCATCCGTTTGTCTACCCTTAATTCTAAACTTGTCCGTATACTCAATAAGTCTTGTTAAGTATAGAGACAGAGATATATAGTAAGTAATTATTGTGAAAATAGAAGCATGAAATTAATAAACGTATACAAGTTCATCAATACTTTGAAATCACTTTAAGTAAAAAAAAATATATTATTTCTGAAGTTAAAGATCCATTTAACTGTATCGCTCACTAACATAAATATTTAGAATTGATATTGTTTTACCGACTGCTTTAAGCAAGCAAGTTTAACATAAATTTTCAAAGATATACACACACACACAAAATCCGTAAATAAAATAAAAATGTGCAGCCATTTTCAATATAAAAGTTATTGTACAATAAAAAAAGTGATTGGAGGACATATAATGTATAATAATCTTAATTCTGCTGTGATTACATTTATAGATGAATAATGAACAAAATAAGTTTTGGTTGCTGTAAAGTGTTAGTATCCAATTTGTAATCACAAAAGTTAATGTCTTACAGTGTTTATAATATAGATCCCACCGCTGGGTCAGCGATAAGTTCCTAAGTTATAATTCCGGCTTTCGATTCCCTGTTATGGGCAGAACGTAGATAGTTTATGGTGTAGCAACTAACCATGAATCTTTTTATTTACACTCCAAATACGGTGGTAAACCGCCAGAACATATTGCGGATCAGAAATTAACCAACACCTAGAATGTAAGGTTAAAGTTATTAAATAAAAATAATACATTTGTGTTTTCTTCTAGTATATTAAAGATTATTGATTTAAACCATTACAATTTTTGTTATAAATGTATATTTTGCAAAAAATAAAATCCAGTAACTTAGTTTTCATTACTTCTATGATAGAAAAATTAGTGTTATCATGACTATAGATAAATATAAAAATAATCATATTATATTCGGTCTTTCTATATATTTTTAAGTCCTTTACTGTTTCTTTTAAACTACGAAATATATTTAAAACTGAAATAATATGTTAAAAATGAAAAATAGATAGGAATGAATAACATGATTTCGTAATGAAATAATTATGTTTTATTATTTATATAAATGTTAAGATTGCACTATTTTATCACAATCAATTGATAAAATAATTTCCTATCAAGGAATATTTACTTCCATTTAACCTTTAGTTATATAATATACAACTTTTAGTAATAATATTAATAGGCCCCCCGGTGGCACAGCGGTATGTCTGCAGACTTACAACGCTAGAATCTGGGTTTCGATACCCGTTGTGGGCAGGGCACAGATAACACATTGTGTAGCTTTGTGCTTAATTACAAAAAACAAAAACAAAGAATATTAGTAGACATCACAAATAAAATACGAAGTAAAATAATACTTTTAGAAATACTATAAAAATATATACTCAAAGGAAGGAAAGAGTTGTTAAAGTTTTCTTCCTCCAAAAAGTTACTGAGGTATTACAAAATGTCATTTGTGTTTCAGTAGGTTAGCCTTCATACTTCTGTAATCTCAAACTGGTTTTTTACCATTAGGTGTGTGACATACCGTCTAGAATAGAAGTGGGACTTTGTGGTTAGTATTTGATCAAATAAATAAACGGATCATACATTTTAAAAAATTCACAAAGCTAGACCTAACTGCTTCAGAGAGTATCTTCTTTTAATGTTTTATCTATATTGTTGGCAACGAGATTTCATTGTGTTTTGATTTCACGCTATACTATATCATTTCAAAATGGTTAAAATTCCTGTAATGATACAAAACTTATATGGCATATAAAATTTAGTGCTTTACTTCAAGAACAGCTAAAACCACTAAACTATAAGTTTGTTATGAAGCGACTTTAATGTGTTACTTAATGTTTATCTTCATTCAGATCTTACAATTAACTTACGTTTTATACGTTTTTTTATCATTGCTTAAAAAGAAAGAAAACTAAATTCTTAAATCTCAGAAACCAGAAAAGTCTGAAATAATAGCAAGCGTGTATAAGAATTTCTTCTCGCTAGGATTTTCTTCCACATCGTGATCGATATTTATACTTTTCGCTGGTGTAGGTCCGAAATAAAGCAAAATAAGTATTGCTAAGCCATCTCACTGGCACACCTACACGATTTTTGTTTCTGTGATTTCGGATTATTTACCTATCCACTGTTTCTCTGGTTCCAGAATATTTGTTTTTATAGTTGGAGGTAGTTAACTGAACATCAATACCCAATTTATTTACGGATTTTTGATAAAACTATTTCAAAATTATAAAACGAATAAACTGAGGGCTAACTTCCCGCATTGAAATTTTTAGTTGGAATACTATCAGAATTTCCCGCCACTGTCATTTTGAATTTAAATTCATGATAATTAAATGTCTCAGGTTTCTCATCGAAAAGTTCTTGTCGAGCTTTTTTGGATCATCTTACTCATTCCTTGAAATTTCCTACCAGAATTTTGGGCTTTCTACGGCTTCATTTTCGAAGATTAAAGCGAAATATTTATTTGTGTGTTGGAGGGTGGAAGAGATACTTGATGTTATATTTTTTGCTCCAATTTTAAATACTTCATCAAGACTTTGACTTTTTGTAGAAATTTTAGAAGTTTTTCTCTGCTGTTTTGAAGGTATCAGGCGAAAAGGTTACTTTTACACGATCTTTTCAACTTATATTAAAATTAGTAAGTGTTTTTGTTGTCTTTAATCAGATTACGAAATTGGAGTGCAATATTAGAATAAGTGTTTACAAATTTCCCATCAGGACAATATGAGGAAATATCTTACTTTCTTTATGTAATGGTTACCTACTTCATTCCAAGTACGTGTTTGTTTGATTGTTGAATTTCGCAAAAATTACTCGAGGGCTATTTGTGCTTCTAATACCTAATTTTAAAATAATAGACAAAAGGAAAGGCAGCTAGTCAACACCCAAAGCCCAATCTTGGGGTACTCTTTATTAACGAATATGATTACAGAGGTTTATATCTCGGGTATAAAACCCATTTTTAAAGTAATAAACCCCAAACTTACCGCTGTGCACTGGGGGTGGGGTGGGGGGCACAAAAAGTCCATAGCATAGTTTAAGTATAAGTGGGGGGAGAAAGTTTTAATTAGTAGAAGGTAGGCTCGGGCTTGGCAATTTTTGGTTGCGACTAGATTGACTACAATGTTTATGGTTCTTATTATAGTTTGTTTCTTCCAAGTAGTCGCAAGTAGTCGCGAGGGCTATATGAGCTAGTCTTTCATGACTTTGAGCTTATAGACTAGAGAGAAGATATCTAACGAATCCGCAAACTCTTGGATTTTTAAAATTGAATAACTAATCTTAAAATTCACCCATGGCCCCAAAAGTGAAAAATGCAGTTTTGTAGTAACAGAACGTGAATCGTGGACTCTTGGATTACAGTCCGATACCTTAACCACTAGCTACACCAGGACCCTCTAACTATAGCTGAACATCGTAAATATTTATTTGGCTAACAGTTTGTTTATTTGTTTGAATTTATGCATAAAGCTACACAATGGGCTATCTGTGCTCTGCCCACCACGGGTATCGAAACCTGGTTTCTAGCGTTGTAAGTCTGCAGACATACCGCTGTGCCACTGAGGGCTTGGCTAACAGAGGAGTACCATCAATAATGAGTGTACCCGAATAATAGGGTAAATTTAATATATAATTAATTTTATTAGCATTCACAATAACAATTAACTCTATGGTATTCCTCTTCATATTTTTTAGGTTCTATGAAGACAATGTATTCAATGGGAACTGAAAATATTAGCTTTACATTATAATTTACATAACGGTCTAATTGTAAGCTACTTGTAAATTTTAGCATAAATATTATTTTCATATCTACTGCTAAAAATAGGTTTAGATTTATCAGAACAAATAGACCATATTTTTCTTTACAGTTATTTCAAATAAAAAACTTTCGATATCATTTATAATACTATAAATATATTCTTATGTGTGTTTGTTTATTTAAGTTAGCAAGCTTCTTTAATTTCTTGTTTTAGTAGCAATCATTTCGCTCAACTAAATCCCATCATTCAGCGTATAAGTTAATATGATATAGGCACAGAATTTATTTAGTCTTCCTCGAAATATTTATTTCCAATTTTCTGTCGCTTGTCAATACCAAAAACACATTTATATCATATCATTATTTTCATGCAATTTATACTGAATAAATACAATATTTTTCTCTATCCATTACATTACTTTTATTTGCGAGTATTTCACTCACGTGTTTACATTAGAATAACACAACATACTTGCACAGCTCCCAACAAAAAATCTAAATCGAACTGATAATAACAATAAGATAAGGAGATGGTAGATGAGCATACATAAACAAGACACAATTTAAACCACATTAAGAAATGTTTGTTTGGATTGAGTTTATATTTAGAAACGTGTATAGCTTACAGTGTTAGTTACGTACTGCGAAACTCCCACCAATTCTCCAAGGTTGTAGAATATTCGTGAACGTAAGAATCGACAATATATACACTTTCGTAACTGGTTAAATATAGCTCAGAATTGTTGTCTGAATTTTCGAGAAAAACCTTTCCCGTGCCTATAAAAGCAGCCAAGGCGACGCGCCAAAATAGAGAGAGCTTAAAAAGGTGACTATGAACCTGTTATAACCGTGTACGCTATGAATCGTGATTTTGTTAACCCTTATCAACGGGAAAATTTACGACATTTGACCAGGAACAGTTATAAATTTCGAACGTCAGTGGATTCTCATCAGAGGTAAGTATCTTTCCGAAAGTCTTACTGAATTCTCATTGGACATAAGTGGTTTTATGAAAATATTATCTTACTTTGACGGTCCAAGAATTCAGTGTCTGACAAAGCTAGCTAGCTTCTCGGCAATTGTACGTATATCGACTGTAAGTTAACTTGCTGGATATCAAGGAGACTCTGAATTAGAAAGAAGATTTTATATTGTTTGTAAGTTAGTGAAATTGTTGTTTATAAAACTTTGCTTGTGGTAATTATTAGTAATAATTGTTGTTGTAAATTGTACTGTTGTATAAATATTAAAACGTATTTGTGTGAAAAACGAAGACGATGTGTGTCAATCTTGTTGGCAAATAGCGTAAAGTAACTAAAATATCGCCTTATTAATGGTTTTTAAACAAAATAGGCATAAATAGACTCCATATTGCGCATATTAATGTCATCTGGTGGTTTAGTGGTAAGTCAAGCGTTTATGACATAAATACCAGGTTTCGATACCGGCGATGAGCAGGCACATTTACCCCATTATTTAAGTTTCAGCTTAACAACAACAAAAAACAAGCATATTAATAAAGATGAGTCATTAGCAGCTCAAGTATTATTTGAAAAATATTAGTTCATACGTGTACGTGTCCCATGTAATCAAGCACATAATTTGATTTAAATATTACTTCGTATTAAACTACATTTGATTGTATGTAAAAACATTATTTGCTGGTTTTTTTATTAAATTTTTAATCATGCTATTAAGATACGATAATGAGTACATGAAGTAATATTAAAATATCTGAATAGATACGAGATAAATTCATGAAATGAATACAAATTAAGAAGTGACTGTATTTAAGTGGTCTGTTATTTAAAAATAAGCTTAATAAGGAGATTTTATAAACATACAGCATCTAGTTTTAGAAGCAATGATGACGATGTTTGGGTTATATTTAAGTCAGAACGCATCTTATGTATCCATGGGTTCTCTTTAGTGTTCTGAGTATGTGTGACTAAGGTCACAGTCTTGCCAACAGTGAAGAAAAATGGCC
Organism: Limulus polyphemus; assembly: GCF_000517525.1. NCBI lineage: Eukaryota > Metazoa > Arthropoda > Merostomata > Xiphosura > Limulidae > Limulus > Limulus polyphemus. The sequence goes on along the minus strand of NW_013665838.1, from coordinate 370,577 downwards.
GACTGATTTTTACTGTATTTTGCTCTTTGGTTCTTTAGATCAAACAACGAATTGTAGAGCCCACATAGCCAGAGCTACACCTTGGATATGCAAAGTTGTAGATGACATAACACCGATGCTTTTGAGGGTTCCTATTTTCAAATTTGAAATAATTGCATATAAGACATATCGGTTAGAATACAATTTTAAATTTAATTTGTGATTACTTTTATTATTCCAAATCGTTTTAATCGTTTTATTTAATTCTATTGCATGTTTGCCATTAAAAGGTAGATTACAAAAAAACTATACTTTAGTTTCAACATGTTTACTGATTTTCAAAACAGAAAGAGCTTTTAAATAATTCTTAATAAAACAATCAATTAACTGTACAGGAAAACCATTTATTTTTGTAAAGAAAATTATATTTAGTGCTTCTTCATAAAAACCAGAAAAGGGACCAACTATAGTATAGGTTCGATGAATTAAATTATAATTTAAATTCTTCTTAAACTCAAAAGATAAAAAACTATTAAGATGAAAATATTGCCTAGTAAATGTTGGTTTATGATAACACTTAGTTTCAAAATTTTATCTAAGTTAACTATCTTGGTATCTCAGAAAAAAGGTAAAATTTTACAGTTTGTTCTTCCATTGTAAATTTATTTTTCAAAACTACAAATGTATTGTCAACATTTCTCATGCAGTATAAAGGTTCAGACTGTTCGGGACAATTTTCTAACAACCTTTTTTTCATGATGACTTAAAAACACATTTATTGAATCTTTTTTTTTTGTTTGATTGTAATTAAGCACAAAGCTACACAATGGCCTATCTGTGCTCCGCCCACCACCGGGATCGAAACCCGGATTCTAGCGTTGTAAGCCCGCAGACATACCGCTGTGCCACTGGGGGGCTACTGAATCTGATGTAACCCTTGAACCCATAGACACCCATCAAGTTGTTTTGAATGACAACCATTTAAAAAATAATTGGACTCTTTGGTGACAAATTCTAATAATTTAATAACAATGAGTTTATTTATACCCCTAACAACATCAGCATTTTGAAAAATTAAATTACTACTTGACTCTAATACTTCATTAAAAGGTAAATTTATATAAAGTATAACAGGGTGAATACTTTTGCAAGGCACTGTATGTATTTTAGGTAACCCATAAAATATTCCATAATAAGAGTCGACAGGTCTAATTTCGTTATAGATAACTTCCGATATTAGCCCTTCGTTTTAAAATTTTAATAAATAATTTTGTATCATCTTTGGGAAACTCATAACTAGTTGTTACCATAAATTCCTTAGTTACATAAGATTCAAAGAAACCCACTAAAAAAAACACGTTAACTTATAAGTGAAGGTACCTATACATGACACAATTGGTCTAAAAGGACAATTTAATTTATAGTACCTTCAACCACCTGCAAAGTTTCCACATTTTGTTTGCCGTTTGAGCTTACAATAATGAAACTTTCAAATGTGACTTTACAGTTAGAATCTACACAATCTAATCTAAACTGAGAAAGCTAAAAAATGCTGATTTTAAATAAGTAAGGTAGATTTTCTAACAAAATTAGAATATTCTCAATTGCATAAGTATTCCACCCCTTTGCTGAGTCAACCCTAAATCAGTTCAGGTGCAAAATATTAGTTTGAAAGGTCACAAAATCAGTGCAATGGTCTCTGTTTGTGTGTAATCAAAGTGGTTTAACTTGACTTCAGAGTAAATGCATCTGTTCAAGCCACAATTCACATAGTGATACAACAAACCAACCATGAAGACCAAGGAGCTTTCCAAACAAATCAGGGATAAAGTGGTAGAGAAGCACAGATCAGGAGAAGGTTACAAGGAAATTTCAAAGTCGCTGATTATCCCTTTGAGTACGGTGAAGTCCATCATTAACGAATGAAATGTGCTTCATACCACCCAATAACTACCCAGATCAGGCCGCCCTTCCAAACTAAAGAGCCGGCCAAACAGGAAACTGGCTAGGAATGCCACTGTGAAGCTGATAGTGACTTTGAAAGTTTTGTAAAATTCCATATCAGAGATTTGAGTCAGTGTTCATACATAGGCAATATCTATGTTCCTACACAAATCTGGTTTATATGGGCGAGTGGCAAGAAAGAAACATTACTGAAAAAAAAATCATCTTAAATCTCGTATGGAGTTTGCCACAAAGCATGTAAATGACATTACACACATTTGGCAGAAGGTTTTGTGATCAGACGAGAATACAAAAATTGGTCTAAATTCAAAATGTTACGTCTGGCACAAGCCCAACCCAGCACATTACCCAGTCAACATCATCCCAACTTTCAACCACGGTGGTGGCAACATCATCATCAGGGACTGCAAAGATTGTTAAGACTGAGAGAAAAATGGATGGTGCAAAGTACAGGCTAACCTTAGAGGAGAAACTGCTTGAGTCAGCCAAGAACCTAAACCTGGGTCAAAAATTCATGTTTCAGTATGGCAATGACCCGAAGCACAATTTTGTCAGGAAGAATGCGCATAAATTACATTATCACATTGTGCAAAGCTGGTAGAGATCTATCCAAAAAGACTCATTGCAGTAATTGCTTTCAAAGGCGCTTCCACCAAGTACTGACTTAGGGGGCTGAATACTTATGCAATCAACAAATTTCAATTTATATATTTTCTTTGCAGGGTATCATTCAACGTCCTTCACACATAACAGTGTTAAGTTTGATCATTAGAGTTTTGAATAAATACAAGTTCATTAAATAAAATTGTTTACATTATTTGTATTTCTTCAAAATGTGACATTATTGGTAGGGTTAAATACTTTTGCAAGGCACTGTATGTATTTTAGGTAACCCATAAAACATTCCATAATGAGAGCCAACAGGTATAATTTCGTTATAGATAACTTCCGATATTAGTCCTTCGTTTTTAATTTTTAATAAATAATTCTGTAAAGGATTTCTTTTGTTGCTCTAGGATCAGGTTATAATATCTTAAAATGTAGTGTTATCATTGGAAATAGTGCTCCCCCCAGTGGCACAGCGGTATGTCTGTGAATTTGCAACGCTAGAAACCGGGTTTCGATACCCGTGGTGGTCAGAGCACAGATAGCCCATTGTATAGCTTTGTGCTTAACTTAAAAACAAACTAATAAACAAATGAAAATAGTCAAAGCTTTATCCACTTTTCTATTCAAAATTACTACGCCATTACCTTTGGCCAGTTTAAGAATTAATATCCTAACATATAATAATTTCAACTTATCGTGTAAACTAGACACGTATATAGACTTTTGGAATTCATTAAATGGAGCCCCCAGTGGCACAGTGGTATATCTGCGGACTTCTACTGATAGAAACAAGATTTCGATACCCGTGGTGGGCAGAGCACATATAGGCCTTTCTGTAGCTTTGTGTTTAAAAAGAAACAATAACGTAAGATGGAATATAAAATGTACTCGCAAATAATTCAAGATATGAGTTAGAACTTTCATGAAACATATTATTTCATTAAAAAAGCAAATGTTTAAAATAAAATAAAACGTAGTTCAAATCTTGTTCACAAAATCTGTGCAGGTCTTTAAAATGAGTACTTTTTTGTTGTTTATTAAGATTAAAAGTTCTTAACAAAGAAAGAAAGGAAATATTCAAACTATTTGTATGACACAATTTTATTTTCCCTTCTTGCCGGGCATTTACCAGGGATCAGCGAGCCCCTTACTGTGAATCCGAGGATTTAAAGTTCGCGCCTCTTCACAAAAAATTTGCCCTGCACTTTGGGCTGTGGTCACGAGTAGGTAGGTCTGTAACCCTGTGTCTGAAGTGACGTCAAAGACCCACGAAGTGGCACCAGGTGGCCTTAAGTTGTCATGCCACCAGAAATTGTCTGCTGCCAGATAGAGTATTGCTAGGAGATATCATGTGACATCATAGTTCGAGTGTTGTTCAACAAAAAGGGTGTTGCTAAGACTCATAGTTCTATAAAATGGTACCAGAGGGTGCATTCTATAGGCGGATGCTGTTACCAAGGCTATATAGACGGGCGGTGTTCCTAAGGAAAACGTTTCTATAGGTGGATTGTGTTACTAAAGGTAGTGTTTGTATAGGTATATGCCCAGTACAAACTGTATTAGCCATGTTTCTAACACGTGTGCCTTTACAAACTGTCGCAATGAAATGTAATGAAATGAAATTTTTGCGTGCGTGAAGTGTACACAGTTGGGAACAAGTGCCCACTGTATTGCCCTTGTTACTATTTCATTAGCCAATACCAAGCATTGTCCATCCCGGAAACAACACTGAATGTTACATAAATGACCTTTACAAGCAGTACAGCGAAAACAAACGAGGAGATAAATAACAACGAACTAACTTTAAAATAAAGCTCTGAGTGGGGATTATTATATTTTATTGATGCAAAATCCTAATATTATTGCAGAATATTGCAAAAGAAAAGTAATTGGCCTAACTTTAATCTAAATACCCTTCTTTAGAACAATGAAGAAAGCAACTATGATTGAGGTGAATAGCCACAAGGTAAAGGGTAGCCAACGGTCAGAAAACAGGAAGCAAAGTATAGTACAATAGCAGAAGTATAGTTGACGAATTAGTCTCAACAAAGAAACTGATTATACGAGAATAAATAATAGGAGAGAAAAAAGAGAATAAGGAACCGGACAAAAAACAATGCCATATTATGAATCACTTTTCACAAACTGAGATTGTCTAACACTTACTCTGAAAATTTTCATGAAGGGTTATAACAATGAAAAATTTGCGTTTTTAGACTTTGTATGTTATAATGTTTTTTAGTTTTTATTTCATAGGTATTCTATCAATGCGTGATTTTAGGGATCTTTCAAATCCTAATATAATTTACACATATTTTACATAAACACCAAAGAACCTTTATGATATATAACAAATATTTAGAAAAATCTTAATTAAGATTTTTTATTGCATCGGATATTAAATATTTTAACTAAATCATTAGTATTTGTTTTTATACTCTCATCAACAAAGATAAAATAAAATACATTTAGAAACCTGATTTTCAATTTCTTTAGTTACTAACCCTTATCAGTATGATTATGTGTGTATATATATATCTATATCATAAGTACTGTAGTACTTATAGTAGGAATGAACCAGATGTACAATATGTGCTAACAGGCATGCAGTAATATTTTTAATATCTCCTCAATAGGTTGCCAGAACTTTACAATACTATACAGTGTTTCCTTTTATAATAATAGCTATGTAATGACTGAGTCACAAGATCTGGGAAGGCCTGTAAGTATCATAGCAAAAAGTCTGAATATCTTGTTCTTCTTTCTGGTGATTCTTTTTTATTAGATGATAACTCAAAAACCAAAATAATGATGTCAACCAATTTCTCTGAAGTTTCAAACTGAGTATCTGCTTTTATAAGTATCATATTGTACATAAATAAAACAGACGATGCGCTACTTTGGGCTTTTAATTAGATTTGAGGGTAGGTTGGTAGAGATCCTGATCAGTAATCAAATCGAACCGAAGATACGCATACGCGCGCCCCACGCTTGGTATTGCAGGCGCACAAGAATATAGCTAACAACTTTTCGAAAGAGGAAGTAAATGTAGAGATGGTAATTGCATCATCCCTACATAATAGCACAGACGGGAATGAACATATAGCACTTATATATATAATAATAAAGCTGTGACTCGTCTTTTACACCAGATAATCATTACAAGAATTTGTTTTTTCTTTGAAGAGAATATTAAAGATAACCTATTAGACACTATCGCTTCATATTGATCTAAGTGTGTAATAATGAATGCATACAAAATTATATGAAAATATAAACTAATAAGTTATTTATCACTGTAATGATATCAGGTAGAACTGCAGAACTTTTTGGAACTAAAAACATTCAAACATTCAATTGTAATTGATATCCTGAAAATTTCGAGCTGGTTGCCATCTATGAGACTTTATGTGAACTAGGCCTCAATTCATTTTCTATGGGCATTTTTTAGTTCATCTCTCCCACAAAAAATGTATTATTTAAAGTGATTTATCACTTTAAGTGTAAATCATAAACGTAACTGAAGTGGATAACCTTCAGATTTTAGTCTACTTACGACTGTTTTTATTTTATGATATCTTAAAATTATGATAAAAATAATAAAAAAAACATTTAAAAATATAACATTGTAAAACCAAAATCAAAAAGATTAACCACTGAGATATGATGGAGAGTAGCTATGTACAAAAGAGTGAACACTTTAACCATATACTGTTTTATGCAGTAACTGAATTTCGTGTTGAGAAAGTAACTTTTTAAGATTCATTTAATAAAAAAAACTGTTACAAAAGTGGCCTAATTTCAACATGTAACTAAATCTTTAATATCTTAACTTTTCCAAGAAATTCTTATTTTTAGAACATTTTATTCAGCATTCTAAAAAATTCCATGCGTGAAACATCTTTCAATACCTGTATAAAGGTGAAGGAAAACTTTGACTATCTATCCTAGTCTCTTATAATAAATTACACTCCATGAATAACAGTTTCTAACAAATATGTTTGAACATCTGGTATAAATATCCATTTATGTTTTTATATAAAACTCATGTCTCATCATACCTTATTATGCACTCATTAATACATACAAGTAAAATAACAGATTTAACAAGAATACTGAAACACATATTAATAAAACTTCAAGACATGCTATTTCCAAATACATCTTAGTTTATGAAATACTGACCTAAGGTCCAATGTAATAATACATGTGCTATGTATTTGTTCTAACATGTTATTAGTCAAAGATTCCAAGTACAAAGACTAAAAATAGATAAATAATCTTACCGTTTATTTCCTTTAGGAAAAGCAAGCACAAGATCAGGTTTACACACATCATCTACTTGTCCTCGATAAAGTATTTTGATTTCAAATAAGAGACGTATTGTTATTTTGCGTAATATGATACGATTAAAGAAAGTTATCCTTTGCAGTCCAATCCATGTTATCCATAGTAATGGCAAACATGCTGAATCTTCTGAGCATATCTGCCTTCCATTTTAGAGAATAATCTAAGATATTACAATAGAGACACCTGGCACATCGGTGGTATTTTATGGATCTAATGATGACCAGACTTCTTATTTATTGTCTATAAAAAACGAAAAGTAAAACAGAGTCACATAAATTCAATTATACGAGATATGCCCCAATTACTATTAATATTTTATTTGATAAGCTTATTTTATTATTCGATTCATAAAGTTTTTAGGGTTTAAAATAAGTAGGAGTAAGTAAAAATTTTGTACACACACAAGTACGTTTGCATATAATTTTTTCAAATATGTTGAGTGTACACTGTAACCATTATTTTCACAGAGTTTCTAACTACCAGTTGGTTCATCACTTGTAGCTTTAAATGGACAGGCTATGTTGAGAGAAATAATGTTATGGAATTACCTGGATGCTGTTGTATTCAAACCTGATGGACATGAACACAAATGGGTTGATAAACTCTCATATTAAACTTTTTGTGAAACCAAAATATTTCAAAAATATAATAAGATCTGTCTATCTGCCTGACCACACGAAGTTTCAAATATTACTGAATACGTAAAAAGTACATTTAGTGTATCCATCACATTACCTTTTTTCTGTCAAGGTACTGTGGTATCAAAAAAACAAAATGGGCTAATATAATTGTGTTTATATATTTAGCTATTTACTAGTTATTGTTAATGCAAGAAAAAATAAACAGGAAAGTGAATAAACATATAGTTTTTACGACTGACCAGTAGACATTCAGAAAATTAAAATACTTGTGTTCTTCTTAAGTGTGCATTATCAATGCTTTCAGCTGTATCAGAAGTGTAATTCATTTTACTTAATCAGCATTTTATAGCTTTCAGCAGAATAAAATGGTGTACATTTGGATTTATTCCCTTTTTTCTTTTAGCTACGGAACTATGTTTAATTAAAATGCCATAAGTGAGATTAGTATACTTTTGTGTTACCTTGTTTGACTTAAAGCTTTGCTTTTATCATGAAAGAGGCATAGTGCTGTACAGTGCTTTCAATGAAATATTAATTGTTTCACTTTCATGCGAAAACGTAAACAAATCATTTTTGTTCTTCTGATAATGTCACTGTTTTCTTGTTAAATTAAATAACAAGTTCAGATAATGCACAACTACTAATAAACCTAAACATTAAAATCAAAATTGTGACTGAGTGATCCGTTTGGTTTTTGGTACTTGAAATCTAGTTCGGCCTGATCTGTACCCTTTCAAAATTTTCAATTGTTATTTCACGTTAAGTTATCATATGATATTGTAAAGAAAAATCAAACAAGTTCTTAAGAGGCAAAAGTCTGAGAAACGTCTATTGTGGTTTCATACCACGCGCCAAAGACATATTCGATAGTTACTATACCACTAAAATTGACTTATTCCATGGAATTAAAGTGAAAATATTGTCGTACATGAAGCGTTTCTTGTCTATGGAACTATTTAAAATAATAATAAAAAAAGAGCTACAAGATTTTTCAGTCTTGGACTTATTAAGGAAATTACAAAAGGGCTTGAAACTTTTACAAGGCTTTTAAAAAGCCCACGTGACTCCCTAACCTCCCCCAGACCTCGAATAGAAAACGATCTCAGGTTGTTGGTTTTTTTCCGGCAACCAGCATCTTCCACTATTCCCGTATATACTCTACACCGTAGCTATGGATGAAGTTAAAAACATATAAGTTAATGAAAACATTTTCATTGGGTATAGCAGTGTACATTTCTTTTCTTTAAACTTTTTTAGTTCATTATTACACTATCAGACATTAAAATATTGCAAAAACTGTTAATGAGGTTCATTGTATAAACCTTGATCAACATCAGTGAAATGGTTCCATACTTGTATTCATTACTTTTTCGTTACACCCAGTATATTTGTAAGCCCGTCTGAGTGTTAACGTTATCAGACTTTTCATGAAATATATCAGGAAAGGATTCTTAGGAAATATCTTGAGTATTTTTAAAATACTGCTGTGGATTTAGCATCACGAAGACAATCGGCGACTTTCTTGTCATCTGCTGTTTGCAAGTGACATTTCACTTGAAAGCCTGGTGTCTCTTCGAAACCTCTTATCGACGCGAGAACCGATGAAACATAATACACAGCATGGAGTTTTTGCGAAGCAAGCTTGTATTAAACGCAATGTGGCTAAACAGATTAATGACATAGTTGGGAAATTTTACAGGAGAAAAAAAGAGAAAAGTCAAGAAAAAATAATAATGATAAGATTGCTATAATATATTAAGTAAATTTTTTTACACAAAGAATAAGTACAGAAAATTGTGAAAATTACATTTTTACGCTAAATATTATAGTTTCTGAATGCGTTAAAGAACATTAGGTTGTTAGTCTGAATGTTTCAATAGCTGCTTTTGAAATGATAACATTCACAAAATTAAACAATATATTTATTGACTGGTTATGAACTAGTCTTCTCAAACGACGCCATATTGTATCATATTTAAACATAGTTATTTAACACTTATAACCATAGCATCATAATATTTTGAGTATAACATCGAAGTGTCATAAAAATCCTAACAGAACTGAAATCCACATTACTACTGTTCCGTTATTGAAAAGTTGGTGATGAGTGCTGTTGACCAGCTGCCTTCCCTGTTGTCTATCAGAGCAGATACACTTTAAATATCTGTGCGCGAAAATTCCAAAACAAATAAACAAACCCGTACGACGTCATCTAGAAAGATTGCAATGCGCACTCTGTATATCCGTTTATTACACCAGTTTCAATGTTTATTTTTCTTATTATTGACAAATTCTTATTATCTATAATACAATTTATTACGTAAAATAACTTACATTTCCTGGATAATCTCAAAATACAATTTAAAAGTGAAAATACAAATAATTCACAAAAACAACAAGAATTAATTAATGGCTAGTATTAGAGAAATTTTAATAATAAGTTATCTCTTTTTATCAAAGATTCTCAGAAGGTGATATAAATTTAACGACTCAAAGTTTAAGAAATGATACACGTGTTTCTGAACCAGGTCAGAGCCATTCTCAGAAATTCAGCCATTCAGGATTTATAACGCTAAAAACTGGGTTTTGATTCACGAAGTGAGCAGAGCCTATATAGTACGTTGTGAACCTTTGTGCTGAATAACAAACCCACATTTGTTTTTTTTGTTGTTTTTTTTACTTAGCCAATGTAGAATTCTAGCAACTTAATTTCAAAGTAAGAATTTGTGTGTGTGTGTGTGTGTGTGTGTGCAAATCAAAACACGTTGTTTTGAGCTATACACAGCGTGGTCACAAATAAATAGACACCACCTTTTCAGGAAAAAATGAAATTTTTCTGTCATATTCACATGAATTGATATATTTATAATTTAATTAATATCTAGTAGATCTTCCTTTCGCTTCGTGGAGTTCATTGATCCTTTGGGGCATCGTGAGAATTATCTCGTCAATTTTAGATTGTGTGATTTTCGCCCATTCTTGCTTCAAAACTTGGAGTAGATCGCTCTTTGAAGTTGGTTTTTTTATTGTTTCTTGACTTGCCGGTTGAGTATGGCCCAAAGGTTTTTGAGGGGGTTCATGTCAGGAGATTGGCTCGACCAGGGCAACTTCTCGATACCATTTTCTTCCTG